>NC_031770.1:25501879-25506879 GCF_001522545.3 Parus major
TTCAGCTGGGCTGCCTCTTTGCATTCAGAGTTCATAATTGGGCTCTGTTTTTCTGCCCCAACAAGTGGAGTCAAACAAATAGATAAGTGGAGGAAAATAAAATTGGGCATCCTACTTTTCCCGACTTTCATTTGGATAGATACGTGGCTCCTTGAAAATGGAAAGTTGATAGAACTCTAATGTGCAAGTAAAATGTAGTCTTTCTCAAAGCAGAAACTGCCAGCATAGAATGAAACTGGTTGGTAATCCAGTGCAAACAAATTGAACCACCTGTGGTAAAGTTAGAGATCTTGGGAAGCAGATTGTTGTTACTTTAGTAATTATACACAAACACTTCTTAGTAAAGTGGATTAGAATTTAAAGAATAGATCAGCTTTATGTTCCACTATGAAAAAGGAAAAGTGTCTTAATTGCTCATAGACAGTAGCTTACACAGAAGCACTTCACAGCTGAAGAATATGATATGGAAAAGACCTTTGTTTAAATAACACAGGCAGTGTTGTGACATGGACCAACTAAAATCCTTAATGCATGGCAAGGAAAATAGAGGCAAAACAATATGATATAAATAGAGTTCTGAATTTAAATGTAGTATTTTGGGGTGCCATCTGTGTCAGGCACAGCTAAAGGCATTTTTTTGTATTTACATTTCTTCCTTAGGCTTGTATTAAATGTACATAAGTATTTTTATGTGAAGTGATTGACAAACATAATATGTATGAGTAATTTCCACATACTTTAGTTAAATATTTATATGAATTTTAAAATCCATTTAATCAGAATACCTAAGAAAATAAAATTAATTATTTTTTAGAAATATGTAATACTTTCGTGTAAATCAGAAGAGCACACATAATGTTGTCCCTAGCAGTTGGAATCATACCACTCTAATTATCATGTTATAATTCCCTCTTACAAAAAGAATTTTTAAAATTAAACAGAATTAATATATAAGCCCATCAAGAACTGCATTACAGCCTTGCACTTATGTAAACCTTCAGGTAAGATTTTGATTTCAGATGTCTGAAACAGTTGTTGATCTTAAATACCAAATATAGAACAATAGTTAGGCTGCTTAGGGATAAACTTTTAGCCTTTGTTCTGAAGTTCCTTGCAGAGTGGATTTAATTCAGGCCTTAAATCTTACTTGAATATAATTTATTTAGTACAGCAATATGGGGCCTCACATTTTTTATAAACAGTGTTCAAGTATTTATGCATAAATTAGTTTGTCTACAAACTCTGACCAACTCCTGATAATACCTGACCTACAGTTCTATACCTGTGGTAGTATTTGACCTTAAGATATTTTTGTAGTTATTAAATGTTTAATCTTTAGAAGTATTATTTATACCAGGAAATTTACTTAAACTAGTAGTGTCAGTAATTTAAAAATGCTTTCATACAGTTTGCTCACTTTATCTATTTTTTATTTGCAGTTGAAAAATGAAGAAAAAGATACATATGAGGAAAACCTCCATTACCCTTTTCTTCTCATTTTAACCAAACAGAGATAGAAGATTACACCTTTTTTTTTTAAGATGGACTCCCAAAAATTAATCTGTGTGTGTGGATGGTCAGAGAGTGTGGAATGTTCATTTTCCCCCATTTATGTCCCTGAATCATCACTGGAGAAATACTTCTAATCTAAATGCTGAAGAAGGTATCATGGCTTGTTTTGCAGAGTATAAACATTGAGCTGTCTTTTTCTGTATCATTTTAGAAGTTATTTTTCCAGTTATATTCGAGCCTTAAACGGACTTCACATGTATGCATTAACAAAGGTGTAAAGCTGGCTTCCTTCTCTTTTGTGCCTTTAAACTTGCATGTACTTTGTTGATCTCTTTAAATGCTATTTTTGAGGTGTGTTTGAAAATATATGGATAATATACTTTGTGGGCTTAGATCATTTGTTATAAAGAAGTGAATGCATTAACACTTAATTAGTAAGGAAATAGTTGTCTGAAGATCTTCTAAAAGTGCACCTATCCAATGCTTGTATTTTTCTGCCTTTTTTTTTAAAAAATTCATTGTTGATTTTTCTATCCATGATTGAAATATCCTCATTTGCTTTAGTATTGAAGGCTTCTTTTCTATATGTGTGTATGTATGTTTTTTTTCCAGCATGGCTTTTCCTCCTGTAGATTTATAAGAAATTATGCATCAGACAAAAGCCTCATAAACTGACCATTTGTCCTTTGGACACAATAGCCTGCCCAGCCCCTCTGCTCCTCCTCTCCAATTATGTGTGATTAGTCTCAGTGTGTTGTGTCAAGAAGGGGGAGTGTGCTGAGTGCTTATTATCTGTTTAGGTACAAGAAGAGCACATTTAGGTTCTGACTATGAATGGAAAGTGAGCCTTTATCAGGACTAAAATCTAAATGCTACTATCCTAGAAATTGCTTTCAAAAAAACCACATGCTTTTTTTGATAAATTCCAAGAAACACTGTAAGACCTAAAAGATTTTATAATGTAATCAAACTGTCTCACTTGAATTAGTTTATATTGTGGCCCATATATTTGATATACACTTAATGTGATTTTTCTTGTACTGGAAAATACAAAAATCCTACAAAGAAACAGGAGCAGTATCTGATTTCTTTATGGTTTAACAGACTGTTTTAATGACTTCTCAGTAGCAGTCTTTAAACCACAACACTTTTTAAATGTTGAAAAAAGAGAGGCCGATACCATGACTGAGAGATGAAGGTACTAGCTGTAAGCAAATGTAGAGAATCCTTCTGAAATACATTAATTAAAAAAATGCAATTTGACAATAATCATACTTCCATATTCAACAAATTGGCCAGGATGTAAACTACAAGCTCCTGAAAGTCCCTTGCTCTTCCTGATTCTTCCCAAATAAATTTCTTCACTACCAGTTTGCACGTCCTTGTATTCAGTACTTTTTATGCTCCATTAGAGCACCTAGATGGATCTCAGAAGGCATAGGTCAAGTCGCAGTTAGATCATACATTTCTTTTGCACAAAAACTTGAATTGCAATGCCAAGTGATGGGCTAACATCACAATAACAGCAATTTATTCCTCTTTTGATAAAAAGCAGCCTATTCTTGGTGTTAGATAAAGACCAGGGGCAATGCAAACCAACCATTTATCCTAGAACTGAGTAGTATAGCTGGTATGAGTTTCATATTCAAACTCCTGTTGGAAAGTACTTGTGTAGTAAGAAACCAAAAGCATTTAGGAGTAATTTGAAATTGCTGTGAAGATGGCTTTAGTGTAATTAGTTTTGCTTTGTTTTGTTTGTCCCACACAGCAGTGCCTTTGTTTCTCTAAAAGCATGTATGAGGAGATCTTCATCATCAACAAAGCAGTGTGGAAAATAGCACAATATTAAAATTTGTGAACCTTTTATTTTTGAGAGAACCTGAATGTCTGCTGTACAATAATCTAATAAAGATTGTTAGTTGCCAAAAATAGAAGCAATGTCATTTGAAAAATTGTGGTTTTAGCTCTAAGAAGAAAACAGTTTTACTCAAATTAGTAGCTGATAATTGCTTTTTATTTCTTTAGTGTCTGTCGTTTGAGCTGAAGGCTTTGCACAGGTGCTGCCAACCCTAAAGTGTGTAATTGATGGCTTGTTTACCAAAGATGCATTTAGGCTTCATCCTGCAAACTCATCTTGGTGCTCCACAGGCAGTAAAGTTACTCATCTACATAAGTGCTTGCAGGTTTGGTCCATGTACACATTTTTAGAGGTATATAAACAAGTTCTCTTTTTGATTTTTTTTGTTTTAAAAATGTATGTTGAAAAGTCACAGATATAGCATTTACATGGGGCACTAAGAGTGTTCCCTTTTAGATACATCTCTGAGTCTCTTGCATTAGTAGGTATTTGAATTGTTTCTGAGCACTTAAATTTTAATAAAAATACAGTGTTTATTAATACATCAAATGTCTTTGCTAAGAAAATGTTAGGCAGTTTGTCAAATCATGTTTATAAAATCTAAGAGAGCCTTTTATGTCATGTGTTTTAACTAGTCTCTGATACTTGGTATATTTTTAATGATATAATTTACAGTGTTCTGTAACATAATATTGAGCTTAATTACTTTGTGTTTGCAAAGCATTTGAAGTTGAATGGCAATGTTCAAGAGCTAAGCTGGCTTCGCTGAGAATGGAAATGTTAGGCTGATACAAGTTTTCCTTCACACATTTTGGTAATTATTACGGCAATGTTATGGCTTCCTTCTTTCTCAGAGCCAAATGGCTGAGAGGAATGATATTCTTGTGGACATCCATCCCCTGGGCATAGCTCTCACGCACCTGGTGCCAAAGATAGTTGTGTAATCTTCAGGATAGGAAAGATCAAGAAGAAAGTATTCCATTTCCTGCTGTGAAATATGGCAAATCCTTGCTCTAAAATTTGCAAACTAGTCCCAACTGATAGCATTCTGGAACATTGGGAAAAATCTTTGCATTTAGGAAATAAATTTGATTTGAAACAAAAAATGTCTTAAGAATGTGAGATGAGGCAGGAGAACTTGCTATCCCAGGTACCAGTCCAGCCTCAAAATCCTTACTAGACAAGTCATTCATGTTTTGCCTGTGGCTTTAATGGCTACATGTTTGCACAAGGAGGAAAGCTGGATTAAAATTGTTCCCCCCCAGAAAAAGCATCTTTATATATCTTGAGCCTGGCTGCATATGGTCTATCAAGTGTTACATCTCCATTACAACTCTCCTTCGCTGCTCCCTGAACAAAAGAGGATGCAGTGGGTGGAGCTTTTGATCCTCCTCTTTATATGGCAGGTGGCACAGCTGATATGGCAAGGGAAGAGGAAAAAGGCAGCAACACATGCAAGTGAAACAGCACCGTGTTTTGTAACCCACTCTCTAGTGCAAGAGGGGAATAACCAGGTCCTTGCTTTTTCACAGGACAAATTATAAACATGTAGTTCAGCCTGGATTTTATTTTATTATTTTTTTCCAGTGTGTGGCTTTATTGTTTTTTAAGGGAGGGATCTTTAACAATG
>NC_031770.1:25511879-25574429 GCF_001522545.3 Parus major
ACTGTTTTGGTGTTCCTACTGTTATGTTGTGTTCCAGGAGTTGGGGAAGATGCTTAGCAGAGGTGGCCTCTTTGTGATCTCACCAGAAATCTGCAGAAATGCTTTGGGCCACTTTTTGAGACAAGTACTTCCACAAGTCTGCAGGCTACTAGAAGATTTAGGGATGAGGACCGCACTTAAGGCTTTGTGCAGCATTAATTTCCAAAGGTCTGTGTGAATCACAGCAAAGGCATCAGTACTGTGTGAGTGTATTCAGTAATTGGTGCAAACAGTTAAAGTGGTGACACAACAGGAAGCAAAGTGGCGACTTAACCTTGCATTCCTAGTGCAGGGAACACCAGCAGCTCAGCAGATTACTACAGAAAGGGCAGGTGTTTTTGTCATGGCCCTACAACAGCTTGTGCCAGGTGAGGTGCATCTGTGCTTTTCTGTGCCCACCCTGAAGACAAGGTGCTGCCAGATAACTGGCATAATAACTATGGATAACTGGGGAACAAGAAGGGATCATGTCACAGGCACCAACACTCTGGGAATCTGCCAGCATATGTAGTGAGGTAGAAATATTAGCAAACACGTGAGGAAAGAGTCCATTATGGAAATAAAGGGCATGGGAGAGCACAGAAACAGTGAGCCATATTTTACAATGGTTTATAGGCTGTGCAAGAAAAAAATGGGAGGGAAAAGATGAAATTCTCATCTGAGAGGGAGGTATTCACCATGGCAAAAATAATTTGGAAAGGTGTTAAGTTCAGTTAAAAAGGTAGCCCTTTCCAAGCACTTTCAGAGTTATTTTCAGCTGTGAGCAAAGTAGAGGAATATTGTCACTGGGTAAAAATTGCTGCCAAACGAAGATGGGTGGAGAGGATGCCTACTGCTGAGCCCCAGCCCATTTCAGATCACTTCTGGCCTGCTCTTTTCTTTGTTATAAGATCCTTTTAAAGGAATAAAGACTGCAAATCATAGGCAGCATCCCATCCTGGCCTTCCATGCCAAGGTGGCAAAGTTTGGAGGCTTGTGTCCAGGGCCTGAATGGCTGAGTACCAGCTGCTTAAAAACATGGGGAGGGCACATCCTGTCAGGTCATGGCATTAAGAAGGCCCTACCTGTGCCCAAAAACTAGGAGTGAGAGTGAAGCAGTTCCAGGTGGGTTCATCACAGGACAGTGGATATTCCTAACAGGCACAGAGCTCGATGAAACAATGCACCAGCACACAGACCCTGCAGAGCAGCACAGCCACAGCAGGGATGCAGGTAAGACTGAGCACCTTAAAAACGTCTCCAGAGGAACAGAATTGGTACCACTTTCAAACTTTCCACTACCCAATAACCACAGGCACAGGAACCTGCAGACCACATACCCATGCATGCTGAGGAGCCCAAGGATGGGTTCCCATTTGTGTTGCAGTACATCTGTGGGATGTGCCATGTGCGCTCACCAGGAAAGATAGAAGGCAAAGGACCAGCAGGGAATGCTGAGTGCTGGAAGGGCTCACCTCATGGTTGTGTTGTCTTGCCTGGACTCAAGAACACAGTGTAAAGGCAGCATATGATTGTACATCTGCCTTCAGAGCGATCTACCTCATGCTGATGAGGTGACTAGGAATGTGTTTTCCCTAGATAACCACTCTTGCCAGTAGGCAGGGGGCATTTTATCGCCACACAGACATGCTGTTACTGCTGCTGGATGGGATTCCCCTGTCCCAGAGCCACCAGCCATTTTTACCTTCTACTCCAACACACAGTGCTTCCCACCTGCGCCAAACAGGGTCAAGCTGAAATGAACACTTGCATGAACAGTTCAGATCATTATACAATCAGATATTTGAGTTGCAGAAGCACAGCACATTTTTCTACTGCTATTTAGAGGCTGATGTGTGTAGCCTTAACAACAATTTGTTTATTCATCCGTTTCAGTAGCTTTGTTCCTGCTGACTTCTATCTAAAATGCGATGTAATGCACATTTTATGAGGTATAGAACAGTTATGGCTTAGAGTGAGTCCATATGCACCAGAACTGTGGAAAAAAAAGGATATTTTTAAAAATCTCATAATATCTACATTGTTAGTATTTCCCTTTGCAGATTTCTTATCTTTTCATAGCATAGAAATAAGAATAAATTTAATATGTAATGCTGAATCTGGGAATTTTTTCAGTGTAGGGAACATGGAGACATATCAGAATATTCAGAAATCTGAGCTTTTCATAAAGTGTTGAGAAAGCTCTTTCAAATGAGGAAAGAAATGTCACTTTAAACATCCATTTTAAAAATATTGATGTAGCAATACGGTGCTCTGCAATGCATCTTTTATGCTTAAAGCACAGGAACTGGTATATTCCGATTTCTTTTAAAATCTGACTTCCAAAGGCAAATAGTCCTGCAGTGATTGTTCAAAATACTTGCATTTCTCTGAGGTATGTCTGTGGTACTTTAAACTGCAAGCTCACTGCAAGCTCAGGGACAACATAGCTTCATCTATGTTGACCTCAGTGTGCTAAGCCGAGGAGTACACTCAAGGTATTTGTGCTTCCTGTCCTGGCTCTGGCCATCTACACTGTGGCCAGTGAAAGTCCCCTGGTTTGTGTGCAAATGTCCAGTCTTGGTCTGTATGAGCTTTCTCTCTCAGGGAGGAGTAGCCTAAGGGTAGACTGCTTACAAGTCCAAATCCTCCAGTGGGTAGCTTTGAGACCTGATAACCAGGGTTTTCTGCTACATTCTCGGATGAGCCGTGTGGAAGGCCATGAACATGTTTTTCATGCCATAGACCTGTGCTAAACAGGACCATCAGTCTGAACCTTCTCTCTTGGCCTTACCTGAAGGTTGCTTCTAGCCTGTGTTTTAACTTTCATCCTCCCAAGGTGCTCTTGAGCTTGTGTGCAATACAGACATAATGAGTGACTGTAGATTCTCCTGTGCTGGACCAGCCTTTTTTCTCTGCTGGTTTAGCTAGGATATAATTCAGAAACTTCTGTCCCTTTACACTTCCTAAAGGAAAACACAAACTTCCATTTAGCTTTGAAAAGGGGCTGTGATAATTGTCTTAAAACCAACCTGAAAATGTGAAGCATTGCAAAGCATTACACCAGAGCCCATTCAGCCTGCCAATATAGCAATACAGCAAAAGTTTATTTCTACAAGCAATTGCTGTGTCTACTGCATTGAGACCCAATAGGACCTTCTTGCAGGGCCCTGTGACCCCATGAGAATAGAGGCAATTCTGTCTGGGCAACTATGGATTACAAAGGAAGTCACTGCCACTGGGAGTAATGTTATCTTAACAAAAATCTCCCTGCTGTTGCCCAAACCTTGACCTACTGTGCAGTTCTTTTTCTGCTAATATAACTCACTTGACATCTTTACCTTTCTATACCACTTTGCTGTAATTCCCTATGATCCTTTTAAAGAACTATGGTGGTAGTGGGGCTTCATTGCAAAGATGAACTGCAAAGCATAGCCAAATTTGAAGGGTCTGGAAGGAATAATAAAGGGTTTTTTGTTACTATTTCATATATACCCCACCCTAAAGAAGTAACAGTAAAAGATGCATGGCAGTGGAGATAATATTTGCCCCCTGTTCTCCACAGAATAATTGCAATGGTGCATTCCACACAGGCCTGTCCCATCTGTGAGGCCTAAAGTTTTAGCTTTCATATTTCCAGATTCTGTGCTGCCTAGGTGTGTAGCTCTGAGCTGCATATTAAGTATCAGTAAGTTCTCTTCACGGGGTAGGTGGACAAAACAATCCTTTTCCAGCTTGGGACCAAGGACAACCATTACAAGCTTCAGGCCCAAAAAGCATAAACAGAGAACTGAAGAGAGCAAACAACGAGGATGGGACTTCATAACCTAAAGCTATAACTGGACAATTAACTCCAATATGCAAATAGACCAAAACTTTAAAAAGTGTGAAACTTTGTGACCAGACATCCATTCTGTGACCGTTTTGGGTCCATCTTGGGTGCAGCCCTGCCCAGGCTCTTGTTTTTCCCAAGGTGTATCCTTTAAGGCCTTTTAATATTGCTTTATTCTCTTAGCTCTGTCTAGTCTCTGTTCCAGGTGAGCCTTCTCAAGGCATCATCTGAAGCTTCACTAATTGGTTTTATTGCATCAGGGAAAGCAAAACAGCAAAAATATAAATTGTATTTGAAGTCTCCACACTTCTAACATTAAAAACAGATGGTTTGCTTTTCTTTTCTGAAGGATCTAGGAAGGTCTGAAGCTCCCAGTGCAGGCCATGGTGTCATACATATCACTTGTCAGGGCTCAAGAAAAATCAGAGCAGAATACTATCAGGTGTTATATTTCTTCATTTTTCTTCCTGGTTATAGTTGTGATATTTGATTTTCAGGTCGTCTGATCCACCCCTGTTTCCCAGCTCCTTTCATTCCTCAAGGACTCTGTGCTCTATGCTCTGCATCTACAGGAGGAGGTAAAAGGGTGGTTTCTGGGGATGCAGGATGGTAGTGCACAGACAACAACCATTTACAGGATGTGGTAGAGCTCTACTCAAACAAGAGATTCTTTTTTCTGAAGTAAAATTGTCAACATGCAGATTTCCTCTGAGGTTCTAACTTTGCTGCCTCCTCAGTCAATGCTTGTACTCTTCAAGTGTAGTGAGGAAAGCTACATCTTCTTTTGATAGGATAATAGAAGTGAGTTTATCCACACTGCACCTTCTGAGTTTTCAGTCAACCAGCAAGCTTTATTTCATCAGATGAAGCATGACCTGTTTTACTCCCCTGCTGTTCACTGGTACTTAGATAGTTGGGTAACATAGACTTCGGAACACAAGAGTTAGGATACTGCTGGAGACTATGGAAAACCTGCACACAAATGCTGTGATTTTGTCTCCCGAACTCATCAGCACCCACTTTTCCTTGGGACTTGCCATTCCTTTAGGATTCCCCACCCTTCTGTCCTTGCCATGGAACAGAGAGCCCTCCCTTGCTGCCATCCCTATGACACAGTTCCTCAGGCTGTGGAAGCTGTGACCCAGCCTGGTGCTGAGTGTGCTGAGGGCTCAAATGTCAGCAGCGTTTAGCCCTCCTGTGGGCAACATTGTTCCCACCCCATCTATCCCTAGCACAGGCCTTTGTTTGCACCCCATGGGAGGAAAATAATCCCCTTGCCTCTGACCACACCTGGATTCAGCCTTCAATTTGGCACCTTGAAAAGTGGGCCAATTCTCTAACACTCTTGCCAGGACTAAAGCCAGAGTGAATGCAGCTAATTTTCACTGCTCTAATTAGGTGTTGAGTTAGCAGAGGAGACCTCACCTCTTAGAATTTTATTTTTTTTTTAAACAGAGAAAAGGGAAAGAAGGGAGGAAAGAAGGCAGGCAGCAAGAGAGAAAGAAAGGGAGAAAAAGGAAGAAACAAACAAATGCATTCCCTGAAAAAGAGAGCATTGAGTACTTGACAGGGGTAACAAGGAGGGAGACAGAACAGCCCCTTTCTTGCAGGTGCAGGGCAGAAGAGGGTGTCCTACACAGATCAGAGGTTGGAGGAGCACTGGGGACCTGGGGGGCAGCCACAGAGGGAATGCCTTCCTACATTTTCTGGCTTGCTTTGGCTGTAGGTCTCTGGGGAAGCCTTTGGTGTGGAAATCAGACAAAGGTGTCCCTGTTGTTACTTACGGGAATTCAGTGGTTCAGAGAAATGCCCTGAAAATATGTTGGTATCCAGTTTTGCAGTCTCAGACAAACAAAAAAATACTTTAGTAGTGCTCCACAAGCTCTGGCCAAAAATCAGCATTTTCCCCAGTTTATTTAATAATCAGGTGCCTTTGTCTCCACCCCCCACCCCCGGAGAAAAAGAAACTCGCATCTGCTCTATATGACTGGAAATAAAGGGGGCCAAAAGCTGTATGTATGGTTTTCTTAGCTTCTCTACTCAGAGAGCCAGGGCCATGGAAACATCAGACTAAGAGGCTTAGAGTAAATCCTGGCAGTCTCAGTGCTAGAAACTCTCCCACTGATAACCAAAGCCTAATAAATAAGTTTGAGAGAAAAACTAAATGAGAGTGCATCAATGTTGAGCAGTTAATTAGGATACCTCTTAGCATTTGTGCTGCAAAGAATGAGAAAATTAAAGAATATAGAAGCATATGTTGGCAAGAGTGAGAACATGCTAAAAGTAAACACTGCTGCTAATATTAGCAGTAAAAATAATATTAATTAGTTGTATTACAGTAGCACCTAGTGGTGCTACTGGATCTCATCGCCAGATGAGATCAAGGTCCCCAAAATATGAAGGTCTTAAAGTTGCATGTAAGTGCATATATATATATATATATATATATATATATATAAAACATACGTACATGGACATGTGTCCATAACATGTAGATAGACACACAATGCAGGTGATGAAGAAACCTCAGCAAATGGGAATCAGACTACAGAATATTTTGTGACTTGGCTTCTCTTATTCCTATTTTCTTATGTGTTGCAGGGCAGCTGTTTGCAACTGTAATTTAGGATACAGAGAATAGACGACTGTATATGTAGTTCAGGAGTCAGAGTGTATATATATGTGTGTCTGTCTGTGTGTGTATTCAAATACAGGTATGTCTATACATCTGTGCGTGTACGTACCCATGCACATATATGCATGTTCAGACCACATGGAGTTATATTTTTCCTAACTTGTATCAGAACAACACAGAAAGCTTGGCAGACAAAATAAAAGCTACCCCAAAGGCTCCATTTCCTCCCCAGGCACTATTTTTTTACCACAGTAGAACTGCCACTGTCTTTTTTGTGCACACTTGGGCACTTTTTGGAGAGAGATGTCTCCACACACTGTAAAATTCTCCTTAAAGAAAGTCATAGCTGAATTCTGCCTTCAGCTAAGTCAATATAGTCTGAAAGGGTACAGAACTGCAAGTTGCAGTTACTTCAGCTGCTGCTTTCTACTACATAATTTAATAACAATTTGAAAAAAACTACCACCTTTCCTGATGTGGATTTGCATGCCACAGCAGGGAGAGGCTATAATGACCCAGATGACACACAGTTAACTCCGGATTCCTTAAGACACGGGAACTAATTTAATTGTTAATGTTTTACTGCCTGGGTTTCCTAAGAAAATGAGCCCTTGCAGATTATCTGGGTTCCTGTTTCAAACAGAGCAGTGCTGAGGGCTTTTTAGAAAAAAAAAATCTTGTTTTACTCTGAAATAGCAGCAGCAGTCTTGAGATTTGCAGTGAGGAAATTGCACAGTAGGTTGAGGCGTCAATTTAATGTTCAGAGACATGGTTCGTTTGAATGATAATTTCATTAGATTAGTTTGTAAACTTTTAATGCAGGTTGCATTATATGTCTAAGAAGAAACAATTTGTGTGACAGACTATCCTTCATAATCCCCCTCTTCAGCCTTCTGCTAACAAAAGACCCTTAATACTGAAGATGTTTTGTGGGAGGAGAAACATTTTCCAAACAAGTAGTTTCTCTATTCCAGCCCAGGTAACAAAGAAGCCTTAGGAATTTCTGTGGGCCTTGTCAGGACTGGCCCATTGGTCTTAAAGCCACCTGCTGCTTAAGCCATTGGTCAATAGATTAGCTGCTGCTATTACTAAGTGTTTAGGAAAGTAAGTTATGTGGCAGAGCAAACAAAATCAACCTCCTTAACACATGTTAATTCAAAATTTAATAAATCTGCACTGAGAACAGTAAAGCAATCAAGGACTGTGGGGTGCGCAGGAAAGCTCTTCGTATGCACTGCTCCTCCAACCAAAGTATCGCATAGCAGATAAAAAGTCTTAAACAAAAGGATAATACTCTATTTGCTTTGCAAAACTAGCTTGACACTGGCCTCCATACCTCTGCTTTCCTCCTTTTCTTCTGGCTTTTGGATGCTGTTTTGCGCTGCAGATTTTGGGCAATTTCCAAACCTCAGTCACTGAAGTTCACAATAAACAGTAATAGTGGAGTAAATTCCTGGTGAAAAGGTGGGAAGGATTTAAATACTGGTTAAAGCTGTGACACTCCACAGCCTCACATGTCATTCTTATTCTGTAATGAAACACATGTTTTAACAAAGCACATCTCCCCAGGAAGAGAAAACCTTCTGCCTGCCCTCACACGTCCCTGGGGACTTTGCATGGCCCTGGAGGTCCAGAAGAATTTTGTCAGGGGAACCAAGGAGTTTCATGAGGCCAATGCTTCACAGATCTGGCCTGGGCAAAGGTCAGAAAGGTGCTACCAATTCTTCTTAAAATGAGTCATTTAAATCTCATTTGCCTACAGCTCTATGCTATTTCATGAGATAAAAGAAAGTCTTGGGAGAAAAATTTTGCTTTGCATGCAAAAAAGGAGGTAGGGCAATACCAGCTGTTGGTGCATGTTGGCTTAGGAGTTCCTGGTTTTGTGTCACATGCTTCAAGCACTTGCTGTCTCTCATACTGCAAATTTAAGTAACTGGTAAAGTACAGTTCTCATTGTTTTGGAAAGATCCACAAAAATTCTTGGAATAAATTTCCATTTTGTAGTGTCTTCCTTAACTTTCAGATTCCTATTTTTCATTAAGAAGTAATTTGTTTCATATATGAGTTAGCTGTGACCTAAAACAGAAGATAGGATTATGGTAGCCCTTACTTGGCTTAGAATCATGGGAGGGATGTAAGGGATGAGTCTGTGTTTTGTCAATGGATACTCAGAAGAAGAGAGAAGTCCAGAACAGTGGCAATTCAGATGACACAAATGTTGCCCACTGATGTTTTCCCACTGAGTGTTTGAGGGAGGCAGAAGCAGAGAAATGCACTGAAATGTATTCATGCTCCAGCACATGCACACTTCTATCCAGGATGAGGTGTGGCAGCTGGCACTGGCCTTCTCCTCAGAAATTTGACCATTCATCACTGCTGGGTTTGGGATCTGGGTTTTTGTAGATTTCCCACAAATCAAATGCTGGTTTGCCAAATGCATTTGACTGGTTCCAAACACATGTTGATGATCAGGTACAGTACCTTATTAGGAAAACAAGGCATCTCCCAACCAAATTGTCAGGGGTGATTTCTCAGGATCCATAGGCTGGGTTGTGATTTCCTTGCTTGGGCTTTGGCAGAGCACTCGTTAACCTGACATGTGAATAAATGCTACTGCAGGCTTCCATCCATGCTGTTCGGAAGGCTGAAAATTCCCCCTTTGTGAGGCTGTAAATTTCCTGAGAGGAGAAGGCAGCAGTAACTCCAAAATGTTTTCCTTGCAGACCTTGTTGAGCTGTTTTTTCTTGGTAGGGGAGCATTTAGACCTCTATGAACAAGATAAGATAAATGATTTGTTATGGCATGGTAGGTTTTGCTAGGCTATCTGCTGCCATCATGGAGACCAAGCTGATGGCTGTAGCAAGATATTAGAGGCTATCTTTGAACAGGACATTTATCTGAGATTTTTATAATACATCAAAGCTCCTTGCATGTCTGGCAGTATTTGGGGGTCAGTAAAATGCTAAGAACATTCCAGCAGGACTGCTATCCTTCCTTTCCATCCCAAGTCTAATCACCTTCCCTTTGGGCAGTCTGCTAAAATTGTGATGGTAGGTTAAAATCAGAGGTCTGGATATAACAGAAGATTGCCTGTGTCACATTCTAAATGTCTTTGACTCCAGGACCTATACTCCTGATGGACACAGCGTAAGGAAAGCCAGATCTAGCCCTATATTCATGCTCTGCAGTGAAGACATAGGACATTTGTGTTCAAAGTATCTTTTCCCAAGAAGGTGGGTGAGCATCTGTCTTCACAGCTGACACCAAAGCTGGTTTTCAGCCAATCTGCTGGCAAGAGACACGAGTGAGTACAGTCCTATTTGACAGCCATAAGCTCTAGGTAGTTTAATGCAATGCAGTTGAAATAAAAGCACTTGGCTGGTTTGTTGTGCCACATCCCCACATTGCCTCAGTCTGGCAAGGTCAGCTGGATGATATTATAGATGGATACTCCTTAGTTCCTTTTCACTTATTTTTAATGTGATGTTGCTTTCTGTACACATATTAACTGTATAAGCCAAGAAAAAATGTGGAGTAAAGGAATATATTTTTAGATGTTACTTTATTTGGAAAGCAAGAGATGCAGTCTCTTCTGGAATTTGATACTCATAAGCTGAACAGTGCTTTACTGCTGTAAAATCATGCAAGATGCAGTTAAATCCGGCAATTTCTTTGCTGCCTCATAATGAAGAAACCTAAGCTCAACTATTATTCTCCTTTGAGGCTAAGAATTCAAACTCACTTTGAGAAAGGACTGATTTAAGATCATTTTCTGCTCTGAGTGTGCTAGGCATTACACAGGGTGCAAAGGCAATACACAGTGTAGCATGACACTTAAACTGTTATTACACTTATATTGCATTTAGAAAAAAATCTTCAATCATTCATAGTTAACCTAGGAGAGCATTTTCCCCAATGTGACACTTAAATGTTTTTAAAATAATGGGATGATTTGTTTCTTTCCCCTTGAATATGAAGCAGCGAGGTTAGAAAGGGAAGCAGAGGGGGGATGAAAAGTGGCTTATATTGTCAAGGTCTCCTTAACTGTTAAGCAGTGGGGGAAAGAATCAGACTCCTTTCCTGGGTGAAAACAGAGAGATATTCTCCACTGATGACTGTCCTTCTAAGCCTTTCCTAGCACAGGCTAGCAGTTAAAATAATACTCACCTACTGGGCATCCAGCAGAGTTGATCTACCTTTTCTGCTAGGAGGTTCACGTCCAGTCAAGCCTGATTAATCTGTTGCAAGTCCTGAATGATCCTAAATAAAACACATAACAGCTACACCTGTTTATCAAGTCAGTTCATTTCCCTTCCCCTATTCCACACTGAAAAGGAGCATTAATTAAAACAGTAAACAAACGAGCGCCTATTCTAAATCAGAGCTGCAGGCAAAGAAGAGATAACTTAGGCTCTTGAGAAGAGGGATTTTCAGTTAATTTATGGAATCTACTGTCACTCTCAGGGCAAGGGAGCTTACGTAGCTGGGAAATTGAAGCAGACAGGCTTTGTCTAAACACTTCTTTTTCAGTGAATATCTTCTCTTTTTTTCCTATTTTAATTTTTAATCAAGCCCTCTTTTTTTCTTCCTTTTTTTTTTTTTTTTTTTTAAAGGAAAGAAATTGCTAGATTTTTCCAGTATTCTGGTGACTCATACAGCTCCTGTGAGATACCCAGAAGGTAGAGAATAGTGAGGAGGAGAGGGAGGAAGCTGAGCTTTAAAAAGACCAGTGTGAGAATATGAAACGTTCCTTTATCAAATTATTCCTCGGAAATTAATTGCTGTGTTTCAATCTGTTTTATTCATCATTTCTCCAGCGAATTCATCTGTTCCCTGGTCCTGGACCAGTGTCGGTGTGAGTGTAGTTTTTTGTCCGCTCAGATCCCCGATGAAGTGCAGGGAGCCCACCTGAATTAAACACTCGCAAACTGGTGTCCACTCGGTTCCTGTACGGAGGAGCTGCCGGCTCGCTCAGCAAGGCTCAGCTGGCTGCTCCGTGCCACTCACAAGCGAGCGTGTGAGCGAGCTTGCGGCACTGTGACAAAGGGGCTGCTCCTGCCTGCCAGCGGCTGTGAGGAGAGCGCCGAGGGGATCAGAGAGCAAAGCCCGGGCAAAGAGGGTCTCAGTCGTGCTTTGCGGGTTCTGTTTGTACCCATCTCCCAAACTTGGGGCTACCGTCCCCAGCCCCGGCTCTGCGGGAAGAGACTGCCGGGGGAACTGCCTGGCTGCGGGTGCTGCAAGGTCAGGGCCTCGGCTTCAATATGGATTTTGGTCTGCTTTGTTGTTTTGTTTTTTTTTTGAGGGAAGCACATTCAGTTTTTGATAGAGGGGGAGAAGCAGCAGGGGAGTGCCTCAGAGCTGCAGGAAAAACGGGGGGCAGACCCCCCTGAAAGAGGAGAGGTGATGTGCTCTGAATTCCCCCTCACAAGCACATAGCTGAGCTAATTGAAACTGGCTCTCCCACATCCCTGGAGAGTGCCCTGACCTCCTACCTCCCAGCAGCTGGGGGGAGGGCTGGGAGGCACAAAAAAACCCTCTCCCTCTTTTCCTCTCTCCCTCTTCTCTCCTTCTCTCCCTTTCCCTCTCCATTTTATCAGCAGTTCTACCTCGAGAAACCTTCCCTGCTGTAGCTCCTGCTCTACACACCCAGGACAATTTTCAACAAATCACCATTTTCTGTCAAAAAATTTGCAACCTGATCTTGTTACAAGCTGCTTTTCAATTCCAGAACATAGCTAAAAAGATTACTGCTCTGCCCAAATAAAATACAGGAGGGAGACAGTTTAAACTCCGATCAGCCAGGATTTGTCACCATGAAGGCTGTGTTTCTCAGGAAGCAAACTATCATTTTGCTTCTTACAATACTGTTGGGACTCTCTCCCTGGGCTAATTAATATATTAGACATTTGATTTTATTTCAGACTGAGATTTGGAATAATTCAGTTTGTGAAATTACATTGAAATTGTAGTTTTCATAAAATTACAGACAGACCAAAAAAAGTTCTGTAAACCTTTGTCATTTCAGATACAAACCTCTTTTAAAGCTACTGGAATGCCTTCTACATATTTCAAGTCATCCAGCTTTTACTGGTGGCACATCCAGTAATCATGTTGACAAATTAATGGTAGAGAATTAGTTGTACATTAAAGATTTAAATTATATTATGCAGCACATTGTCATAAAATGATATAAAACAATTGGCAAATAAATGTAAATTAATTCCAGTTACTGACATGTAAGACGCAGACTGACATCTGTACACTTCTTGCCTTGCGCAGCTGCCATACTTTCAAACGTAAAGCAAAATGGGAAGCGGGATGGAGCAGTGCAGCAGCAGGCAGGGATGGGCTCAGGCCCGGCCTTTGGGAATGGCCGTGGGCTGGGCAAACCGTACCTCCACTTCTAAACAAACAAATTTGTGTCCAGCATTGCCCCTGTGTGCCCCTGGGGGGACGGTAGAAAAGTTTCCTTTGTCAAGCAGGATGAATACCTTGTCATGACAATACTCCGGGTTTGGCATTATCCCACCCTGACCAAAATCCCTCGAGTTCCTATCAATACCAAAGCGCGATTGCTTCCCGGGGCACAACCCCCAGACTTTAAAGGGCTCACTCGCTACTGTGCTGGCTAATTATATGGATTCCATTTCCTGTTATGAAGGAATGTATTACCTGCAGCAAAGGATGCAGAAAATATTGGGCGCGGGAGGTGCTAGGAGGAAGCATAAAGCAGCCATGAATTCAAGCTCCAGCCCTGGGTTTATACCCACAATCCAGACCCATGCTGAGAGCCTAATCACTGGGGCCATTCTTTGGGCTGTTGTCCAATCAGTCCCTGAATAGCAAACCCCCACAATGCGGAGTATGAATTAGAGGGGGGGAATAAACGTGGGCGCAGACTTTTTTTGCAACAATACCTAACTGGGCCTTCCAGCCAGGACAACTCACAGACAAAAGCACGGCGGAAATTGAAGTAACTTTTGGAGGCCCTCATCAGTAAGAGCTAGCTTGATGAGGGTAGCGCTGGCTTCTTTTTTGTGTGGACTGGATCAATTATTCACTGAGGGGGGAGACGTGGAGGGGAAAAAAGTCTTAAAAATCCAACATTTGTGTTGCACTGGCCTTGGAAATCATGGCTGTTCACTGAATAAAACCAAATATTTTTGTCTCCTCCTCCTTCCTTCCTTGGCAGATGCTGCAGTAATTTAGGGGGTGACTGGTGGAGTGCTTGCATTCCTTACCCTTCCCCCCCTCCCTTCCCCCTTCCCCCCCACCCCATGCCCAAAGAAGAGAATAGCTTCTTGAGCTATAGAGATGTCAGGTCCATGTTTTAAAATTTAGCTTTGTTTACCCAACAGAATGGAATTCATTACTGCGCAAAAGCAGTTCAATTTTCTGACCTTTTTTATTCAAAATGTTGGAAGTAGCAAAAAGCTCATTTGAAGGTCACAGGTTTATGTATCTATTCTCTTAAGTGTTTTAGAAATTCATATGGAGGACACTAAAGGTGGAATATGTGAAAACATACTGTTCATTGTTTACCCTAACCTTGCCATGATTATTAGATAAATGAGGGAAGCAAAATGGCATTAAAAGCCATTGTTAACAGTGAATTTTTTTTTCCCCTGAAGACTGTTCATTTTTGCCCCCGATCTGCAAAGGTCATTTTCTAATTCTTTTCACTGAGTAGTTTATATAACTTCTGCATTTCAAGTCTATAAAAAGCTTTTGCAGACTTTTCATACTGTAAGTAGTAATTTGTTTCATTACCGTTTGAATTTTATATGTAATTCCTATGGACATTTTGCTGATATTGTCAGGCTTAAAAGCTGAGAGGCTTTTCAGTTTTTTCTTTCTTTCTTTTTTTTTCTTTTTTTTTCTTTTTTTTTTTAAGGCCAGATTCATTCTGTCTAGATAATTTGAAATTAGTGGAATCAATCAGCTGGCGATTTAAAAGCCAAACTTTGTGGCTAAAGATATTCGGAGTAAAATTATTTTATTTTTCTACATCCACATCTGATTTAAAAGGCCTTTTCAGCCAGTTATCCAAAGCCAATATTTAACTGTTACTTATTCCCCTAATTTCTGTCCTTTGTCAGGGGAACTTTCCTCGCTAGATCTTGTTGCTCCGTTCCACGCTAATTGCAGCTTACATTATATAAATGGCTTTGTAAAGAAAACTATAACCCCCAGCCTCGAAAGTTGCATGTTTCTATTTGCTCAAACTTGATGCACTTATTTTGAGAGGGTCATTTCGAGGAAAGCTGTGTAGGCACTGAGAATGTCTTGTATAATAAGCTTAAACAGAACCTTTTGTCCGTCCTCGTCTTCTCAGGCCCGAAAATTAGGCCTCCTTTTTCTGGCGGGGGGCTGAAGTGGTTCATTACCGCAGCCTCCTCCGGCAGGCCTTGGCCCAGCCATTCCCAGTACTCGAGCTCTGTAACTTCCTTAGAAAGGACGAAGGAAAACATGGCACACAAAGGTCTTGTTAGCACTTCCTATGTGAAATTAGCAGCTTTCTAAAAGGTACAACTCCAATTACCTCACATTGTGGGGACGCGCACAAACCCAACAATGAGCCCAGTCTTGCAAGTGACATGCTGTCTCTCTGGAGTTACTTCCCTAATTAGGGATGACGAAGCCCCATTCTGGCGAGTGCATCTATTTACAGTGGGCCACAATGCCTTAACTCGAGCATCCTCCTGAAAGGCCAGTGTTAAAAAACACAAGTGCTCTTTTGGCGGAGCCGTCCGTGGGGAAGCGCCGCATTCCTCGCGGCTACACCCTGCCGAAAAGGGTGGCCGCTTTCCCCTGCATTGTTCACACTTCAGGATTCATTTGGGACAATAAAGCTCCTGCCCCGTAAGCGCTGGGAATTACAGTGGACAATGGCCAGGCTTTCTTAACAGGGTCTAATGATGGAAAAAAAGAAAAATATTTATTGCTTTTGACAGTTTCACAAGGGGCAAAAATCCTTGTCGTGGCTTTAAGTTTCCACAGCTGTTGGAGGAAGGGTGGTCATATGGACTAAAACAGTTCAGCTCCTTTGTTAAGAGGTTGAGCACAAGGGCCAAGCTATGAAATTAAAGATTAAGTTCATTAAGGTAAGATAATTGTGCTTGCATCCTTGTTGATACAGGTGTGTACAGGCAAGGCCTGGCTCTACACACCTATTTATTTATCTCCTGGCTCCTTACCTTCAGGAGGCAAATCATCTCACGAGGGTGAGGTGCTGGAAATGTATTTTGTTTGCATAGCCTGGCACAGGCTGGGGACCCACAGCCTGTGTTCACCATGGCCCCATCAAGAGGGGGAGGAGGGTGGAAAACATCTGGGGGCACCACCAGGCATACCTTTGCCCAGAGAAGACACCCACCCTGGTTTAGGGCTGGGGCACAAGTCAGCTTCTTTCGTCAGAGGAGAAATGTCTTGAAACACCAGTAGTGTTCCTGTGAGGGAGGCAAAATTATTAATTCTCTGGTAGCTTATTTAGCCTGAAAGTGTTACTGATTATTAGTTTGCTGCTGCTAAGTGTTTGGATTCTTCACTATTATTGTGTTATTTGTATTGTTAACAGTTCACAAGTTCAACAGTTTCAACTAAATTGCGCTGTAATATTAGGGTTCCAGTATGAAATTGCTGCAGTTAATAATAAAATAAGACCTTTGTGTAGGTATATAGATAGCTTCCCAAATTCATTTAAAAAAGCACTTGTGAATTAGTGCAAACATACTGCTGGGAGTTGTGCTGTTTTGGATGAGCAGATCAATTATCTATTGTGCTATTTTGGTGACAAAGTAGGATGATAATTTTGAGTGATTAAAAACACTGCAATACAGTTATTTCATCAAAATAAACATAAAGCAGGGACTTGCATAAAGGAGCCTGGTAGTTCACTTTTGCCAGTTTCTTTCCTCTCACTCAGTGGTCGCACAGCCCAGCATCCCACCCAGACTGCTGCAAGCTCATCGCCTGTGCTCCAGAGCCAGCTGAGCAGAAACATTTCCAAACCTGGTGCTTAAAAACCCTTTCTTTCAGGGCCTCCTCTGTAATTCACTGCTGTTTCCCCTGCAACGATGCTGCTCCTTTATGCAGTTCTCCCCCTGAGACTTGCACGGTGCCAAGTGGTTTGTGATAGCACGCTGAAGTTAGGACACACGTCATCTCTCTGATATATATTCTGCCACAGATATTGTGCTGGCCAGTGTCAACAAGCAGACATCAAAAATACCTCAGCCTGGTTGCTGTGCTTCCCAGTATAGGTTTGTGCACAGAATTAAATTTTCTGTCCTACTCTACAAGAGCTCCTATCCCATTTGTGGAAAAATGTATGGAAATTACTCATGACAGAAATTCCTCAAAGACAACATCTTTTCTGCAAAGCCAAAGAGATATCTGTATTAAAGGCACATGGAAAAGACCAGGTTCCTTCTCCTTCAAGCTAACAACACATTAGGCCAAATCCTGCTCACATTAAAGAATTACTTCCATTATTTCCTGCTGGCTTTAATCTGTTTTCTCCATATAGGTGCCTAAAGAAGCAAATGGTAGCTCACGTTAAAAATATGCTGAGATATAGATACGCTAAATATTAGAAACCTTGCTCTTTTACAGAGACATTTGCTTGTACACAAATACTCTCCTTCTTGAGAATATAAATGACATATCGGTGGTTTTAGAAAGCAAAGGCATTCAAGTAACCCTCATATGCCTTCTTTAAAATCAAGGATTTAGCTTTACTCCTGTGGCATAGATAATTAATTTTCTTTGCTAGATGGAAAGAAAAACCTGTCACATAACTGGAATATATAACCTATTACAGCTAACACAACATTTCATCATTTGAACCACTTGATAATTACGAAGAGAGTTGCAGGCAACTTCTGAAGTGTTTTTAAATCTCACTTTATATTTTGGTCCTAGTGAGAGCAATCATTATAAGGTTCCTTTTGTTAAGGTAAAATGATTTTGATTGTACTTTTTTTTAAAATTTCTATGTGTTTTTCTGTAAAGATCTGGTGCTCTTAAACCATTTTCAGCTAGGAGAAAAGTAATTTATGAAAAAATTAATTTAAAAAGCCCCCTTAAAATATAAATCTTCATCCTTTTTCATTTTAATTTTTTACAGGCTGTTGAAAAATACATGCAAAATACAACTGATCAGTTCATGAGATAATCTGCCTTCATATCACTAAATTAAATTAGCTTTACTTTTCTGTACATAGACATACCTGAGAAAATATAAGCACTTACAATATTTATTAAATAAATCACAGCCTAATAAAAATTTATATTTTGTTGAGTTAGGTGAAAGAAAGTGAAGAAAATTGGTATTTTAGCTATGTTTTCCCATCTATGTTTGCATATCCTATATGTGTTATCCTATATGTCAAAAATAGTGTCTCTCAGGTAGATTGTTTTCAAGAGGAGTTTGCTCCCTGCAGCAGTTCACAGGCTGCATGTGGGACTGTTCCACTCTACCATGTTCATATGCACACAGTGTTATAGGCATTAATGAACAACCATAACACATTATTGTGTACATCAGTGAACATAACAGAGTATGTGTGCATTAATACAGTGTCTGTACAGATGCATGCTTATACACTGATTAGAACACTTTGGTATTACTTGATATATATTATATTGTGGATTGTTCATTACAACTTTTCCTGGTCTGCGTAGAAGTATAAGAAATCCAGTAATAAGTAAAAAATTACTTTGCTTTGAGATAAAGGACTTTCTATAATGCCATTTCCATTTCTTCTGCTTTGACCCCTTGCTGCTAGAAAAAGAGTGACTTTTTTTAGGAACCCTTGCCAGATCTTTTGTCTCAGTAATCATGCACTGATTTTTCATCAGTGATTAATGGTTACTGTGTTCCACTAATTTTGTGATTGATCAGCTCTTCTTGGAGAGTAATTTTTCCCTCTGGGCTGTATATCAAAGTTGAGAAGTACCTGTGCTTTGCTAAATAGGCCACTGAATGAAATGCAGTTCACATAGTAGTTTCTGCCTCTTTTCTGAAGGATAAAACTAGACAGCTGCAGTTGTGTACTAGGCAGGTCTCAGGCCTATGAGACAATTTCAATGTGAATGCATGATGTTGGGGCTTTTTCTGATTTATATTCCAGGTGGTTTTGACTAACCAATATATAGTGAATATTGTTAAGAAAATGATGAGATTGCATTTCCCTGTGTCCTCTACAGTATGTCCTAAAATTGTAACCTTACTCAGTTGCTGAGTCCACCTCCTGTTCTCTGTGGATTAGTTATTTATCTTGGGTATTAAGTATATCAGAAAAGATTAATCTAAGAGTCAGTATATGTGTTTTAATATTGAAATTTGTCTTTGCAAAATAAAATTTTAATATTCTAAAATATGTTCATCCCCTTTAACGGCATGATTAGAAAATGTTTTGCAGGGAAAATGGGTGGACAGATTCAGCATGTGGTTTTCACATAACAGATAATTCTGTCCTGCTGGAAGTAAAATGTTCAGAGCATTTTTTATTGTTATGAAATATTTTCTAGAGGTTTAGGCCAGCATTTCCTCCTAAAAGAATCTTTTATGGGCTAGAAAGGTTGTCACAAAGCATCTATTCTCTTTTTGTTAAGATAAATTACCCTTCCCAGCTTCTTCCTAGCTGCTGGTAGCAAAAGTAACAAACATAGTTAGACTCCAGTGCAAGTTATTTCTTTCAAAACTCATGTTACAACATTTTTGTAAATTACCAGAAATTTTCTTGGGCAAAAAACCTTGGTCATCAACTGAGACATGCAGTCAGCTTGTGCACAGTTTGGCCATCTGGAAAGCCCGCTTGTGAAATCCAGTAGGGACTCCAGGAAAAGCACAGGTAGGCATCTGAGTGGGCTACAGTCAATTATTTTATAGAAGACGAAAGATAAAGAGATTTAAGTGATCTTGAAGGTGACATGCCAACTTGATCACAAAAGTGTGGAGAAGCTCTTTTTGCCCTACTTATTTGGCTTCAAAATTACTGTAATGGTTTCTTTCTACACGATGTATGAATTGTCAAAAATAGGAGAAGTTGCTGATTGTATTTCCTATCATTGCACCCAGCAACGATTCCCTCCATCAGACCAAAACTGTTTGTGCCTCTGTGGTGTGTGACTGCTCTGCAGGGCTACAAATGTCAAACCAAACAGGTCAGGTACAGCATGGGATCAAACTGAGGAGCACAGTGATCTTGCTCACAGGGGACTTTGACCTCCTGGGGCAAGCCCACTTCCAGGAGCTAAGCCAGCATGCTGCCCCACAGCACTGCAGCCTTCAGTGCAGAGTTAACCCTAGATAAAGAGCAATCATGTGGCCAGGAATTAGAGTCCTCTCTTGGAGAAGCTCTGTTCCCTGTTCTTTTCTATGCTTCATGACATTTATCTTCTGTGGTTTTCAGGTCCATTCTGAGGAGGTTTGTGACTTCAGTTTTTCAAGTAAGGCAATGCAGACCTTGGATGCTGTTATTCATCAGGTGGGATCTGCTGCCTCAAAATCTATATTATCAAATTGCAATTTTAAATAGACCCTGAAAAATATTGGTGATTTTAGTACACTGATTATTTCTAAGAATAAAATTAAGATAATTTAATTTTCTGAAGAGTCTCAGCACTTCTACACGCAACACTCATGCATCATGTTGTTCCTCCTTTTTCTTGCCTTTTTATGAAGAACTGCAATGTGGAAAATAATAATGATGGGCAAAAGGGGTTGAAAGGCTACTTGAATGAAGACAGAGGCCAGGAAGACTGTTTCAAAAGTAGGAGAAAAAACATCAGATGCTACTTATAGACCAGAACAGAGGAAACAAGTTAAGGGAACTGTATGACATTAGACAAGAGAGTGAATTCAGACAAAATAAGGGGAAAAAAATCTATGTAGAAATGCTGGCGAGTATGCAGACATTTTAGAGCACTACAGACAGGGATGGTGAGTTTAAAGGGCAGACAAGGAGCCAAAGAAAAGAACACACCCATGACATTGGTTGGAAGACAGCAAAGGAAAATTGACTTAGGGGTTGACTCTGAGTGTTTTTAAGAATACATTTGAGTCTAAGTACCTAAATAGCATCACAGAAAGCAAGCAGATGACTTGTAATGAAAACCATGTATGCACCCATGTACCCTGATGGACTTGAGCTTTTAGTGATTGCATTTACACAGATTTGAGTGAGGGTGAAGCTGGGCAAAAAAAGGTTACTCTAAGCAAGATGCATGGCCAGCTGAAGAGAAAAAGGCTAATGCAAACTGAATGGTAAGCTAAAGGTAACATATCTCTTTATGTTCCAGAGCTTCCTACCAGCTTTATTCCCACACCCTCCGCATTAATTTTACATCAGAGTGGCAGCATTCAGTCTAAAATTTCAGGTCTCCTAACTTCCAGCCCTGTGGATGTGCAATACTGTAACTGTAATACACAACTCTTTCACTCTTCACTTCCACTGGTTTAAGTTTACTTGAAACACTCTTGAGCAGAGAGATATCTTTGACTCTGGCATATCTGTGGGTGCAGCACAGAACTATTCAGGCACCGCTCTTGGTGGGGCTGTAGTTCTGGGTCTCTTTTGTTATTTCCAGGTGGAATAGCATCCTACAGACAGTGAGCAAACTCATTTTTAATTCTGCAGTTTTCTTTTCACAGAATCTGATGAATCCTCACTTCCCTCACCTCTCCAGTTTTGTCCTTCTGCCATCATTGTGCTTGCTGTGCACAAAACATGGCTGGTAATTCACATGCAACAGTGGAGTGTACCTAAAGACAGAAGTTTTAAGTCCTGGCACAAACACTTGACTCCACTTCCTTGAGATGTATGTCAGTGGTGAACCTATGAAGGTTCTTTAAGTTAGTGAAATTAAACACTTAAATAGGTTTTGGAGGAATCAGGGTATGGGCAAGGACATGGAAGAGTGACACGCCACAGTATAACCTCGAGGTTGGGAAGTGATATGTCTTTTGAGTCATAAAGATTTAATTATCAATGTAATGGTAATACTCATGTTTTCTAGTTCCAGAAAATGTTGACTTCCTGTTGCCTCTGTTGCCCCTCTGTTCTCATGGCAACATCGCTTTGATTTTTCTCTCTCTCTCTTTCCTTCTTTATACATCAGTTTGGGCCTGTGAGAGGAGTAAGAATCCAGGAAAAAGTTAGTTTCAGATGATGCTGATGAAGAGTGATGGTGAACGTGGTGTTAAAAGGTGTTCCTTCTATTGTCATGGAGCCATTTCATTTCCAGGAAACCCTCCTGGTTTGTTAGCTCTACCTGTCATCTACCAGTAAATGCTATATCTAAAAAACAAAATATCAGAACTGAGCAAAAGTGGCTGGAGAATAAGTGAGACATCATTAAAATATTTCTTTGACTTCCTTCTGACCATCTGTCTTCATCACTGGGAAAACTGCCTTTTCCTGACTTTGGTTACTAGAGCTCCAAACCTCTTGTTTCAGTGTCAGTGCTAAATCTGCAGAGCCTAACCCTGGTGACAGTGCAAGGTGAAATTAATATCAGAGTTGTGGGAATTAGAACCTTTCTAAGAATATTTCTTTTGGTCTTGCCCACCAAAATCAACAAAAAAAGACATTCTAGGAAACTGTACAGAAAATTCTATTAAAAAGCTGTTATTTGGATAGAAATCTGAAACCATAATTTTTGTTTAAACTTCCAAATTAAATTTGACCTCTGTGTTAGACAGGATTTATTAGGCCTAGATTTTTTTACTTGCTTTTCAGAGGATGAAAGCTTGCTTTCATTAATAAGATACATCACACTAGAGGAAAGGATGAAGACTAACATTGCAGAGGTAACCAACCATAAGTCTTAGTAAATCTTAGCTACTAATATTTAATATCCCACCAAAACTAAGCAAACAAATCACATTTATGCATATGGACATATCTAATTGGGTGAAATGTATTATTCTCTTTTTCAAATCACGTGTGGTTTGTTGGGGGTTTTTTTGCCCCTGGGCATTTTCCCCCTGCTTTCATACCTGCTCATACTGCATCAGTTGTCAGGTTTTGGAGTGTTTGACATTGCTGCTTCCATTATAAATTGAAAGATGGAACCATGGGCTGGATTGCTTTTATCTATTATCCAGTTTTGATCTTTTCATCTGCTCTTTGCCAAGTAATGTCAGCCATGATTATTTCTAACTTGCCAAAATTCTGAACAGCTTTTAAACAGGTGACATTTTCCTATAAAAAGACTCTACCACAAGCATGTTTCTTTTTCCAGCTCCAAATGTCACCTTTTCTCCCATAATTACAGTGGTCTAAGTGACACATTTCTGGACTACTGACAGTTTCAAAGATTTGCTGTTTGTGGGTATTGCAATTACTGTGCATTACCTTCTCCCTTCTGAGAGGAGTGAAATTATTTCCATAGAAGTTGCTGCCTTCACAGTTTTGCCTTTGCTTTTGCACAGCTGGCTCTAGACTAGATCTAGACTTGGAAGTTGCTGGGAATAATTTAATGTCAGGCAAATAAAAAACTTTGGATTAAGCTACTGTCACCACTTAGATGAAATTTTTCTTAAACTTTTTCCTTTTTGCCTGGAAGCATTTGAAGAATACTGTACCCTGAGTAGACTTTGTGGGCTAAAATTTTTGAGCCTAGGGTCACTTACGAATATCAACAACACCCCTGTTATAATTATTCCTTTGTGTGGGTACCTCTCCTGCAAGTGTCTGTGCTATGTGAGTCAACGTCGTGTGATGATACTGTATTTAGCCGATGGGCTAGTGATGACACAGGCAGTCCATGTATTTCTGCTGGTATTCCACCTCTTCATGTAGAGAAAGAGTGGCTTGAAAATTAAGTCAATAAGCCGTTTGCTGTCATTTACTTGGTCTGTCTTCTGCCTTTCTATTTCACAACACAAATAAAACACAGTGTCCAACAAACATTACTGACCCAGACATCGTGCAATTTAAATGACATGTACCGTAAAAAAATCTGATTGCTCCTTGTCTCATCACTTCTTTTGTTTCTAAATAAACCCCCGGGAGAGAGGAGAGACACAAACCAGATATTTATTTGTGGACTCTTCATCTTTTATTCTATGTATCATAGCAAACTGTTCCAGGGCAGACTTACTCAAGTCTTCTATGAATTGTAGAATTGGGATTTTCACAACTGTATTTAAACACTAGCCATTAATTTTAATACTTCAGATTTGAATAATAAGAATATATATAAATATGTTTGTCTGCACTACAGATCTCTGAAACTAAAAGAACCATACAAGGAATTTATTAAAAAATCCACTCCTTTATTGATGAATTCTGGACAATTGTTTTATAATATATGCACATTTACATCCAAAAATTACCTACAGATATTAAGAGCCTGAAACAGGAGTTTAAAGAATGGAAAGAACAAGAGCAACAATAGACTTCCCAGTCAGTTTCCTTTAAGTCCTTAGTATAGTCATGAAGTTAAGATACAAAAGCATTTGCAACAACAACATAGTGGGCAGAGAGTATAAAAGAGAGGCCGTGAGGCCATTAAGGCAATTAAGAAAGATTAAGATTGCTTGTGGTGGAAAGACCCATTAATCAATAGGCCAGAAATCACAGCATGTTGCAGAATATACTTCACCTAAAAAAAGAGAACAAACAGACTAAATATATCCCATAACAAAGGTCACAGAGTTCTCATTAAGGAGAAATCATATTAATCCCTCAGATATTGCTGGCTCCATAGTTATGCTTTCCATTTGCACACGTTGGAACAGCACTGATGAAATGCACCATAAATGATATAGAACCACTGTTGAAAAAATTCCTGTCCACAGCTGGCACCACAGATAGATTCAGCAATATTTGTGGATGGAAAGCAGAGCTTACTCAAGAGGGCATGGGTTGCCGCTGCTCAGTGTTCTGCAGGAGAGGGAAGTGACTGTGGGATTCGTTGCTGGCAACAATGACGCACAAGCCCCCATTCACAAATGTAGAGCTGCTGTACAAAGATGACACGATGCCTGTCAGAGGATGGGTAATTGAAAATCCTTGAATTTGCAAAATGCCTGTGGGCATCTAATGCAAGTCTTCATATGGTAATTAGGAGAGGAAACGAAGTGGGAGGGCTACTGCACATGCTAAAACTTGCACCTGAAATAATTGGAAATTGGCTTAGATGGGCACATAACCAGGCTGAAACCAGCTCTAGGGCACTCAGCTTCATCTTCAGCACAAGGTCACCGCCCCATTCCAGGCCTATGCACTTTGTCTGAAGGAGCAGCCACAGGTGGGCAGAAAGAGATTTGCTAACTGGTTTTATAGAAATAGCTACAGCTGGTTGGGATTTTTTTTTTATTTTATTTTTAAGCCAGCTGAAAAACAGAGGTGGAAGCAGGTGTTCTTCTTTCAGCAAGAGCTTGGTTTGAGTAACTTTTGAACCTGAAACTACTTCTTAGAACTGTTCCTTGTAAATTTTTTAGTTCTTGATTCAGAATAAAGTTTTCTTCACTGATTTGAGCCATTAATATGGAAAAAAGAAATAATTATCGAAATTACTGAAATTAAATATTTGAATAATCCAAATTTTGTTGTTTTCATTCACTGGTTTGCAATCATTCTTGAGATGTGTTACTATTTCAGGGAGGGATTTATTTGTTAGTTTTAGGGTTTTTAATTGACATTCAGGTGAGGAAAATACTTTCTTACAAAATTGAATATGATTCTGGAGTATATAGAAACAATGGATGAGGCATCTTTTGCATCAGTGAGTTAAATTATTATTTTGGGCCTTTTTTTTATTGTAATCAGGATATGTTTCTTTGATTAGTGTTACTAGTGTCAGAGGCATGGTAGGAGCCAGAAGAGAAGGCTGGAATCAAGTTTGCCTCATGGTAATTTTGCTGTTGAGTGTATAATGATTAATATGGGATAAAAACCTTTTCTACTGAAGATATTCCAGGCAAAATTCAACATCTATTTTCAGTGATTCCAGAGAAGTTAAGTAGCCGCAGTGTTTCATCAATTTCAAGCAGGGTTACAGGCTTCTGGACTTTCTTATCATCTGTATACTCCCTTTTTTTTTAGTGCAGAACAACTCACAAAATTCCCAGAAAAGAGGAACAACTTATATAACAAATCTTTCTAAAGCAGCTGATTTTTAGGATCCTATATCACTGCAGAATTGCACTATCTTACATAGGGTACCTGTGCTCTAGCTTCTTCTGGCAAGTAGTTTCTTTACACTGCTGCTTCATAGTTAATAAAATGCCGTGTGATAGCTTCTGGCTGGGAAAGCAAGCCTGAAGAGTTGACTGTCTCCTTGATTGCAGAGAGAAAAAAGTCTTTACCTACACAACAGTTGCATTGTTCTTATGAAGACCTTAGAGCCTTAGATTTTGGTACCAAATGTGTGCTACTGTTTTGGGAGGCAGAGGAACTACCAAAGTCCCAGAGTAGATGTTTTTTGTCTGCAATGACAGAGAAGTGTGGATTTCCAAGTGTCTTGATCTTGGTGCTACTTATATTCTTCTAGACATTTTATTGTGTCAAAGTAATGTCTGAGAATGTTAGCTAGTTTCTAGCTGCAGTATGTCTGTTCTCTGCCATTCCTCTTCTGTATATGATCACCTCTTCTTCTGTTGCAGCTTCTCAGTTTTACTGCACATAAACACGCCTTCTATCATATTGTTTATCCATGCATGGAGCAAGAAATTAATCTGACTACACCATTCTGGACCTCTTGACATTTAGAGGGAGTTGGGATTTAAACAGACCATAGAATGAATTGCAGTATTCAAGATGTGAAGTGATTAAAATGTGAACAAGGACTTCAGCAGAAGCAAGGTCAAGGTAAAGATGAATTCAAGGAGAATTTCAGAGGCGGGAATGAGAAAAGTGGAGAAGGTAGTTTGGCATTATGAAAAAGCAGTTTATTGTTTTATTGTTTTAAATTTTGCGCTGCTGTCATACAAATGTAAAGGTCTTTAATATTCTTTAATTGTGCTGTGATAGAGCACAGAGATGCTAAATACAGTGACATATTATTGTAGTTTTCACTTTATTGTAACTGGTTTTTACAATTTTAATTTACTTTTGTGCTCAGAAATTCAAAACTCCTCTTGATGTCAAAGAAGTCAGCACAACTCTTATTCCCAATGTCTGATACCAGGGAGAAAAAAGACTTCCAGGGAATAATGTGGTGTTTCCAGGTCAGATTCATTTTCCTTTTCCCATTATCTCTCCTTCTGTAGTGGTTCTTTCATGTACAGAATAGCTTGAAATTATCAGGCCTAGTGGAGGAAAACCTCTGGTCTCAGCTACTGGGAGAATCCTCAACTCCTGCTATGTGGAAGAAACTGCAAGTAGGGAAGGGTGAAGTGCAAACCTTTGGAATGGGATAGCAAGACTGCTGGACCTTTCATAGTTTGAATGCTAGCTTTAGTAAAATTCCTTCTTTGGTTAAAAACCTCAGTGCAATGCTTTTTTGATGCTTATATGTTAATTGTAATGTGCATGTGTAACTATTAGCCAAACTATTTGACTTTTCACACTAGAGAAACCTAACAGCTATATCAAAAAATAGCCCACCACTGATATTTGCCAAATGTTTTCATTCCATCTGTTTCATCATAAGGCTCTGTTTTTTCCAGTTCCCTTCTCCTACTTTCTCTGGCATGCTTTCTTGCAACGAGTATTTTTTCACAGCAATCTTACCTGGAGATGAGGTGTACTTCTGCTGATAGAATAGATTAAAATAAGCCAGCATTTTACTTGATGAGCATGCATTGTTTCATCCTTCTATGGATTCTTTGTGTTGTGTTACTAAAGTAAATGAAATTAGTGAAAATCAAAATACTATATGAAATAATGTCATTTCCTTATAAGAGAATTTGGGCAAAAAAATTTGATAAAAATTTCCTGGCATTGTCAAAACATCTTGTTTTGATGTCTTTGGGAATACAGACTTTCACTTTCCTCTTTCCAAACATTTTTCTTTTGAATGTCTTTAAATATTGTCTTAAGTACTGTGGAAGGATGTAAAAAATCAAAGTTAAAGCTTAATGAATCATCTTAACTACCTGAAAGCAAAATCTTTCTATTTCGAATTTTGGTGGCCCAAATGCTGTTCATTTTGGACTTGGCTGGAATTTTAAAACCCCCTCATAATATGAAGGTTATAAAACCTCTGAAAAATGTATATTTGATTTTTTTTTTTCTGGCTTTTATTGACTCTGGGCATCTGCTCTCAAGTGAAAGAATTTTTGAGTCCAAGCTCCTGATCTCATACTCTGAGACTGATCACCACTGCCCCATTTAAACAGGAGGGAGGCAACCTCTTCACAAGCAGAATGCCATTTAGGGCTCTCAGGGTGGATGCAGTCACCGTGTTGATGAGAGGCAACGTGGGCAGCACCAAGTTAGTCTTTCATGTGTTACCAAGCATGTTCCATCCTGAGTCTTGTCAACAGGGGCAGGAGGGTACCACCCACTCAACTCCCCACTGATAGATTGCCAGCATGGCATTAAGTCAACAACCTTAAATGCCATCAGGAAACTGGTTGGTGGCCAGCACAGATCCCAGTGAGACAAACTCTTTTGCAAGCCTGTCATACTGCAACAATTTTGGTTTCTGACTGGGTAGGCTGCTTTGAGTTAGAGATGATGAAGACTACACAATACTAATGAAGTTTGTCCTTGAGAGATGAGCTTATACTGCAGAGCTAAGAACAGTAACTTGTAGTTTAAGGCTAGGAACTTTTGCAAAGATGTTCAGCTTTCCTTTGCTCCCTCACAGTTTTACACTGACTTAAAACCTAACCACACACTGCCAGTACAAATAACAAAGGGCCTTTTTTTTTTTTTTTTATGAACAGAAAACCAGGTCATACTTCTCATTCATTTTCACAGCATATAACAGTACCTCACCTACATGAAGTTCAACCAGTGGGTCGTTATGCATTTGCCAGATAAAATATTCTGCTCTTTTGGCCAGAATGGAAATGGAGCTGGGCATGAGAAGTACTTCAAGAAACTCTAAATTTCCTTGTTTATTAAATATCAAACATGGAGCAGGTGCTTTTACAATATCTGTGAGATCTCCTGCAAAGAAAAAAAGATATTGCTCCAAGTAGTACCTTAGTGACACTCACCAGAAATGGCTGGTGAAAGGGCCAACTAATTTTTGTTACATTTTCCTACTAAATAGATCATTTAACTGTTGCAATCGTATCCATCTTCCATGTAAATGCTACCTCCTCCTTCCAGACATTTAACCAGCTTGTAGTCTTAATCTGCTGACTTGGTCAGTAACAGCAGCCAACATTTGGTATCACCCTATTTTCTCTACCGTGTATAAAGCTCGTTCCCATTCATATCAATTTTGTTATAGTGTCAGATAGTAGTGATAATTCTCTTTGGGAGGTTTTTTAATGGATTAACCTTAACAAGAATAAAGTTGCTGGATATGGACTTGTTTTAAGATAGTATGTCTTTCTAAAAATATAAAAATTATCTGTTCTGGATTATACTTTGTGTGTGTTTTGTCTGTGGGTTTTCCACAAATCATATGTATTTATTTGTTCATATAAATTTCACATTTTCTATTGAGCCCCCCATGGAGGAGGAGGTGACAGAAATCACAGACTACCAAAAACTGACACCATCTCCACCTCTACCTCATGTGTTTTCATCTCCTGTTCAGAAGGCGTTTTAGGTAGCTGCAAGTAGAAGAGCAGTCCTACTGATGTGGTCAGACATCTCTTGAAACAGAGCACATCAGATTCATGCATGTTTGAAGCTTCTGTGAAACTTTATTCACAAATTTACTACAGTAAATGTCTGGGTTTCTAAAGAATAAAGTATAAATAAATAACTATGCAAATACAATTCAGTAAATAAATTGACTTTATTGATGTAAACAGGCATTATGAAGGTTAAGATACATGGGCTTGCAAAATGAAGGCAAACCCAAAAAAAAGACAGTTCACTCTTGGTAATACAATTAATTATGTCTACTTATTCATTGTTCATCGACCAATATTTTTATAGCAAATGAGGCATAAAGAAATTGTGCACATGAGCAGGTATAGAAAAAAAATCAAAAGAATCCCTCACTTGATGTGACATTGTGAAATACTGTAGGTTTTTGGGCTCTATATGTATATTTATCTGATTACTGTTTGTATTACAAAGCATCAAAGAATAAGAGGTTGATATGCACAGCAGAGGTAGCTTTTCTGAGATGTTTTACCTCTTGATGCACAGGCAATCTAAATATTAATATTCATCGTGTTCTAATTTCCTTATTCCTATGCCAAGCTCAGAAACACTTAGAATTAAGCCTCTTCTGTTTTTCTGCTGTTCCATGTGGTTTTGTCTGATTTCACTTCAGCTTGTATAGTCCCACCAAAACAAGCAGCTATGCAAAATTGCTTTCCAGCTTGTGATGTGTGGAGGAAATAAATTCCTGATGTGTTGCTGGTAAGTAATGATGTCTGCATGTCCGTTTTAAGATATGACCCAGAATTTTCTATTGTGCAATTACGTTTGTGTATTTCCTGTTGCACTTTTTCTGTATCTTTTTTCAACCTTCTGTAAGGCATCCTGACCCTTAATACAAGTTGTTATTGTCTTCAACATAACCAAATGTTTATTCACAGTGCTTATGTAGATCTTTCAGAAATGCCTAAATACTTATCTATCCAGGCAGAATCTGTGGAACAGTATTTGTTGTAGATAGTGGGAGAATCAGACTTGATAATCAGTAAGAAATTCAAAATATTTCCAGAAGTCATTATGCATCTCCAAAAAATTTCTGTGAAGGGGGCTGAAGCTCCATCTGAACAGAGTTAAAATCATGTCATTATAAAATTACATAGTTCAAAAAAATATTATCAATCAATCAATCAATCAATCAATACCACTCTTTGAGCTGCAACTAAATTGCCAATGTCTGGATGAGCCCAGAGTCTGAATCTAAAGATCTAAGAAACCGTACATATTCTGGCGAAGATTACAAGGCCATGAACAGAACTGTTCTGCCTAAAAATCTCCTAAGACTTCACAGTCAGAAATTCTTGCTACGGAGTCTTTTCTTAGGTGGATGGTGCAGAGACCTATTTAAAATACCTTCATAATGGTGAATTTTGCTGGAGTCTGGAGCAGGGGTTGGCTTACATGTTTTTCAGGGGGAAAAAATCCCCATCTATGTAGTTATAAAAAAATCCTGTGAGTTTCTTAATTATAAAGAAAATAATCTTCTATGTCTGGTACCAACACAACTTCATATACTGGTGTGCACACTTCTTTTTTTTGGTAATTAATTTTTCAAATCTGAAACAATGGAAAGGAATTTTGCTGCTGAATTCAAGCACAACCGGGTGTTATCCAGAGGCTAAATTCTTTTCCTGCTTAACATAAGAACATAATAAGAACATAAGAGGCATATTAGTTTAGAACAAAGGTCAGTGTAGCCCAATATCCTGGCTCCAGCAATAGCCATAAGAGGGTATGCATGGTAAGAGTAGAGAACCAGCCTTGCATATCTGATGACTTCTGTAAGTATTCTCCCAGCTTTCAGCTACTCCTGGCTGAAGAATTTCATGACATGGGTGCAGTTCCGAAGTATTTAAAAACCCTGTATACATTTCTGCTTTGTGGTCTTTCCCAGTCTTCCCTTGAGGCTATGTAAACTGATGCCAAATAGGAACAGGGCATCTGGATACTGTGGCAAAAAGTGATTAATATCATTAGGGATAATACTATCTGTGTCTCTTCATTAATACAATAGTTCCAGAACATATCTGGTGATTTGCTGTTATATGATGAGAAGAAGTGGGAATGTGTCCAAAATATTGTCATGTCTTCTTTAAAATATCTGTGCAGGCATTGTGATCTGAGACAAAAAAATAAAAAAAGAAAGTGGGTCTGGCAGGGTAGAACACTAATAAACTCTTGATAAAAGAGTAGCCTGTGGGGTCAATGAAGAGATACTTAAATTGTTCAGGCAGGGTGCTGGAGGCAAAGAAATACGTGATTACCTTTGAATGACGATGCATTTCTGAGTAAGAGGAGAATAATTGACAGAAGCCCATGGACATTTTTCAGCCTTGCCTGGGAGTAGGCAGACATGAAATTATATATCTATTCCAAGGCAAATTCCAGTTAGATTGCTCTCAGACCAGACTACAAGAGATTCTTGTACCTGTCTTCCTCAATTTTTCAATTATTTTCTCTTCCATTTTTTTCAAATTAAATTTATCCATTGTTTATAATTACATAGATTAACTTCCTGAGATTGTGCTACTCATTTATATTTCCACATATCTGCTGGATGTGCAAAGAGAACCAAATGCAAAGATATATGCACAGCAAACCTTCCTGTCTCTAAGTGTTTGCAAAGAACAAAAGTACTTGAATATTCTTATGACAGAGTTGTATAAAAACTGGCTAGACAGAGCAAGTATTTTCTGTGCCTACTGAAACCAGCTGCTGTTCTGAATCACTAGCTTCAGATCACTGACCTCCAAGAATCCTTTAGTTGGAAATGTTGAAGACAGAAATCTCTAATGGGTCATTTTGGACAGCCTCCTGCCATGATATGATCAGTCCCTCCAGAGCTATGGTAGTGCTTGATGAACAGCAACACTACCTACAAGTGAGCAATGTTGTCCACAAACACAGATGAGCAAAGATACTGATGCCTGTGGTCAACAGATTCCTCCCTCTGTAGCCTCTGTTTTTATTCTGTGTTGTCTTAAATGTTATTTCTCATGTTGGATAGACAGGAAAAGATCGTTTGAAATTGTCCATAAGAAACCAAAGTCCTTAATTTATCAATTTGTGTTGGTTTCATTGTGGTTGCTTCTCAAAAATCTGCATGTTTTTCCTAATGTGTTGTAGGGTTTTTTCTCTGACTGCATCTGTGAATTTTGTAGGGTGGGAGATGTTTGGTCACCTATTAGTAGGCTTGGTGTGTACCTCAAATGATGTCTCATTTGATCAACAGGTTGCTCCTGGTTATTGAAGACTTATGAGTTCTCACTGGCATAATCTGATAACACTGCTGGCTGGTTTTTGAATGAGAAGTTTTAATAAGATAGTTTCAGTCAAGGTGAAGTCTATAATCTTAATTTTTGGGAGCAGTAGAGTGATTTCTTGGAGTGATGATAAATTTTTTTGTTACCTTTATACAGTGTTGAACCTGTTGGAGAACTTTTTGAACCCACTGGTAAGATAGTGCTGGACCTCCCCTCTAGCTGGTAAAATCATTTGGTAGGGTGAGACCCACATGAGGGAAGAGGATTGTCAGTACTAATCTTTAGTGTTCACTCTTAATGAAATTTTTCAAGCTTTTAGTATCATCTCTCTAAATCTGAAAGTCCTTTAGAGTCCTTAATGGTTTCTGTCTATGCCCATGGCAGTAGCTATGAATGTTTTAATCTAATCTACTTGGTGATGAAGCTGTATTCAATTTCATCTCAAGATTAGATCTCTGCAATGCACCTACATCCAGTTACACCATGAGACCAGAGCCAAACTTCAGCTGTGTTTTATTTGTGATGGCCTGTTCCATAAACAGCCAGCAATGTCTGCACTCCATTGCTTGAAAAAAAAATTTAGTCTGGTTTTTGCCTTAAACAGTTATGAACTTTGCTATAGAAACCATCTCCCCTTTTTTTGATTCTGTGTCAGTGAAGATAAACTGATGTGCCTTGAGGGATCAGGAGGGTGTTAGCCTTGCAGCTGATGGATAGCTCCTTGGCTGGTGGAGATATACATCTTATAGTCTCTGCAGAATTGTAGGCTCTCAGGTGACACTGTAAAACTTAAGTTTCCCCATGTTTTTGGAAGGAAGGGGAGATGCCAATAGATTATGATGACAACAAGTCATTGGTTTGTTTTCAATTGTGAGGATTTGAGAGTATCTTTGCTCAGGTAAAAATTAGTGATGACTAACTGTGAATCTAGATAGGTGTTTTTATATTCTGAAATGTTTAGGGATGGGCAGGCACACTGTGCCCAAGCACAAATCCTTCTCAAAAGGCAATTTCTCCATTCCACTTGTGTTACACCTAATGTGCTTGGGGTAGTGCTTTCATGTATCTAATTAAATTATTCTTAAAGAACATCAAAATGCATGTGAGAGATTAAGTTTTCTGTTGCTAGCTAGCAAGGTTTTGCAGTTCCCGTCAATTCCTGTTTCAATCATATTTATTGTAGTAGGTAATATTTAAGGCTAAACAGTCCATTGTTTACATCTTTTGTGTGTTCCTTTTTCTGCCTCCCCAAGCAAGGTATGACAGCATTACCTGTCCTCTGGAGGCTCGCAGCTAAGGAAAAGTTGTTTCTCTATAAAAAAATATTTCTTACTCTGTGGCAGTCTTAGAAGGAAACAGATTTTCTGTGTTTAGTTAAAAGTGCTACACATCTCACATTTTAAACAACAGCCCTTTATTTTAGGAAAATTGTTCAATTCATGATATTCTGCTTCCCCCTCCTGAACTGAACCTGGATATGAATGGGACTTAAGTACTTGGTGTCCTGAAATGAAATATTTTCCTCAGCTTGTGAGGTGCCCCCCGCCCAGGGAGGCAAAGATTTAGTTTCAAATAAGCATTGTTAAAGTGAGAGGTGTGGCTTTAAGCCCGGGAAATGTGAATTCTAAACCTCTGCCTCAGGGGATGTGCCCTGTGAGCCCTGGAAGAAACTCCACCCCAGACCCCTCTTGGGGTGTCAGCCCAGGAGTTCTGACTGGGTTTGAGTCCCTGGGGTTTCTCCCTTGCTGTGTTCCTAGTGGTCCCTGACCTTAAACTCCACCCTGGTTCTGTCCCACAAAACCGACCGCCCTGCCTCTGTTCTGAGCTCTCTGCCTCTGGATCTAAGCCAAGTTTGTTCCTGTGGTGAATAAATGGTTTCCTGAGCAGAAGTCCATCTTGTTGGTGTCCCATGCTGGTTCCTGGTAACTGTAGCCTCCCTGGACATGATTCTGCAGCCCCAGAACACGACACAGCTGGAGCCCACATGCAGTGAAGAAACAGGATGGATGGGGCAAAGTTTTGATATGTTGGTGACTCAGATGTGCAGAGAGGACAGCCTGGACAGTTTTAAGAGAGCTCCAAGAGAACTTAGAGAGGTTGTCCAGAGCCCACTTCTGCCAGTGTCAGAAGTCCTCAGTCATTCAGCAGGAGCAACTCAGTGTTTGTAAAATGTATGCTCATTATCCCCAGGTTTCTTACACAAAGCTAATTGCTGTAATATTTTATATGACTTTTCTCTGAACTGACTGTTCTTATTAGTTGAGCAGAATTGTCTTTTTTTCTCTTGATGCATATATACCAAGTACCTTTTCTTTTTCTTGTCTTCTTAAGTAGGATTTTCCATCAGCGTATTTTATTTGGGAAATAGCAGGTGGCACTTAGGGATCTTCCCCTTTCCTTTCTTTTATTCTGAAGAAAAACACACTCAGCATAGAACAGCCTTGGAAAAGTCAAGCAAGAGTCTGTGTGCTGTGATGTGCTGCAGTAACCAATGTATTCTGGTTCACACCAAGCAACATAAATATGTAAATGTTTTACAACATGTGTACTTACATATCCTACCTTCTTTTATCTTCTTGCACTGCATACATAAAGTTACATATATCTGGTAGAGTCTGCTCTGTTAATAATAATGCTGAATATGTAAATCCTCCCAGTTTTTATAACCGGTGCTTTAGGTTACATTTACTGTAAACAAAGATGTATTTTTGGGGGCTGTTGGTTTGAGTTTATTGTTTATGTAAATCTCTCAGAATGTGACATAGCCAGATAGCTTCCTATGTTGTGCTGATCCACATTTTAGGCCAGCAGCCAAAGTATTTTATCTTTTACTTCATTATAGTGATCTTCCAATTAGCTGTGGTCTGTAATACCCTGATTTTGGTGGCAGTGGTTTGGGGAGGATTGTTTGATAGTTCTGCTCGAGAGGCAAAATGAGGGGCCTTATTATAGAAAGTGCAGAGGTTGTGCAGTAGCTGAGTTCTGTTGCAAAGTTTGCCGATAAGGGAAAACTGGCCCTTGAGCATCCATTCTATTCTGTATATTAACACTTCTAATCTGCACTGCTGATAAAACTGCAAGCCATTTGCCTTTGGAGGAATTAGTTCTGCCTCACTTGTGTAACCAGGCGATGGTGATTAACCTTTAAACTGTCCAATATTCTCAGCAGACTCCTGCTCCAGATTAGAAACTATTTAGTTATGACCAACTAAATTAACAACATTCCCTCCTCTGAAGAATAAGATTTGGAAGGTATGCATTTTAAGGTGGAATGTGGATAATGTCCTTATTTATTCACTCACCAGTTTTGCTACATAAAATGTATTCATAAATTGAAAAGAAAGAGAAAGCAGAGAGGGAGTTTGATTTCAGATTAAAACAATCTACAATTAGTTATGCACAGGAGGTGATTTGGGTGATTTTGTCCTGGGGTGCTGCTTTTTAGATGGCTGAGACCTGTTTCTGACTTCATTCTTCAATAAAACTTACAGGGCAGGGGATAAAATGGACAGGTTGGTGCTCTGCTGTGGGCAGCATTTTAGGAAAAAATTTCCTTCCTCTGAAAGGAAAGGCAATTATCTCAGTTCTTCAGAAGAGTAATTTTTGGAAGATTGCTAACCTTTCTGTCACAATCACACAAAACAAAAGGTTTTATTCGTGGTGGTTACAGACCGACATATCCAATGGACTTTAGCGGCTGTGATAACCTAGTACTGTACCATTGTATCTACATATTTTAAATGTGTAATTTATCAGTTGAAACATACCCTTCAATACATGTGCCATAAAAGAAAAGAGTGAGGGCAATTATGTAATAGTATAGTGTTTGTCTGACATGCCTTAAATCCCCATATTGTTATTCCTCACTGAATAACAAATACAAAATCCCTGTTAGCAATGTTTTCCGTTTTACCAGTTTTATATTAGCTGCCTCCTTAAAAATTGCTAATCTAGATACTACATTAGTAGGATGTCAGTCAAACTGCAATCCACAGTGAAGCCTTCTTCATATACCAATTTAAATCATTCATGGTCCTTTCTTTGGCATTATTCAAAAGATCATAATAATTTTCTTGTGCCCACAGCACAAAAAAATCAATTATTTCCCCACAAAGACTTGAAAGTACTTAGCGAGTGCTATAAGAAAAGCTGAGGGTTATATCAAATTGAAATTGCACTCATTACACACAACACAATTAGTTGCCACTAGTCTGGCCGGTGCTTTAATTCTGAATGGCATATCTTTATTATTACAGAAACAAGCATGCAAATGGCATTGTTCAGGATTTGCAGAAATCAATAGGATATAGTGCTGTGTGTTTGGTGGCCACTGTCACTCAGTCTGCTGTGGATTTGAGATAATGTGTGTATTTGAATTAATGAAGGGAACGTGAGACATCATAAGTGACACCCAAATAAAAGAAATGGGTACATGATATTTGTAATTATTCTACTTGTGTTTTTGTTGTAAATACTTGTGCTTTTTGTTTTTTAATCAAAGGATTAATTGCATTTTAATAAGGCATTATGATTTTCAGAGCTTTAGTTAATTAAAACTTGTAGTATATAATTATGAAGTGATGCTGAGATTTGTCTAAAGATCACCCATACATTTAGAATATGTATATTTTTTCTTGTTAAGCAGTTGCTGCATTTTATGAATTATAGTAAATGTTTGAAAGATGATGGAAGTTCCAAATGGATTTCTGTAAGTGGCAGCTTGGGATGTAGATTATGTTGTTGGACAAATTAAAGTGGAGGAACTACTGGGGTTGGAAACACTTTTTGGCTGTAGTGCTGGAACATTCATTTGCACAAATGTTAGCTTTCAGCCGCAGGAGTAAGAACAGATGTATTTGTTCAATGTATCATATCATTCCGCCCATTAATTCCCAGTGAAATTGCAGTTTGAAATTCTGAGGATAGGACATAAAGACTCGCTGGTGGTGTGTGGTAAAGATTATTTTCCATGTGACAAAAGGGTTTTAAAAGGAGGGAGAAAGTAGGTGTGCATGTACGTGTGTGTGTGTTTGTACAGACATCATCTCTATGTAGTGCCTGGTCTCCCTAAGAGAGATGAATATTCCTGGTACAAAGCTTTAATCACTCGCAATCTAACCTGGGACATATACATATATTCATATATATATAACGATTGTTTCCTGTGGGAGTATATTATGTCTGGATTGATAGACTAATTGCTAGATAGATAAAACAGAGTTAAACAGTATTAGAAAGTTAAAATCTTAATGTTTCAAATGAAGCTTTCTTTTGGTAGTATTTTTTTAAAAATCTCCTCTTACATTTTTTATTCCATTGATTTTTTAAGTGTATATTGAAAATGAAAGATAATTTTGTTCTTCTTTTATATAAAGTGGGAAAAATATTGCTTTGTTGCTGAATGGTGAGAGGTCTTTTCTTATTTCTTGTCACCTGTACAATGAAATACTTTTTTATGCAGAGCAGTCCAGCTATTTCTATAGCACAGCCCCATGAACTAAAAAGGTTTTCTAATGATCTCTCTTGAAGTAAAGATCTTAAATTAGACCTCAGCATTTCCAACCTGGAAGCTTGACTCCCGCAGTGCACAAATGTTTGTTTGTTTGTTTGCTTGCTTGTTTATTTATTACACCTGGGTTTGCAGATACTTTTTGAGACAAACCCACTCAAGAGCTCAAAATGTTCCAAGTGAGGTAGGGAAATGAAACCTGCAGAGGGAGCAAAAGAAAGAGCAAGAATTCTAAAAAATTTACATTGACTTCACCACTCAAACCAGGATTTTAATAGGTATCTATAAATGGATTTTAAGTAGGATTTTTCCCTGTTTTCTCCCAAAGCTGATTTAAAATCTAATATTATTAGATTGGTCACAGCCTTCATATTTTAACTGTCAAACCCAAAGTCTGAAAGGTGATTCATTCAACGCTTGCTAAAATATTTGCTCAGCAGCACAATAGTGTGTGATGGAAAATAAACTCCTCTGGAGCATCTCACCCTATCAGCCATGGCCTGCAGCAGGAAAAGAATGAGGGAAGGTCAGTCAATTATGTGTGGTAATCACCGTAAGCATATTATCTGAGACACAGATGTCTTCCCTGACCCCACACGACATAGCTATTAACCCCACAGTAGTATAAAAATGGGGAGGAGGAGGAGCCGGTCCCCTAGGTAAAGCAGACCTTTTCAGGCCGGGCTTGTCCGGCGGCTCAGCGAAGTTGTGGTGCTGAGGGCGCTGATGTGGGAGCTGGTGCCGCGCTCCGTGGGCGGCGCGGCCGCCTCTCCTCTTCGGGGACCTTTCTATAGACCTAGTCATGTGAGATAAATAGTTGCATCATCGGAAAAATGGGACTGGCAAATTGACTTGGGAGATATTTCGGGAGCATTAACAGCCCTGGAATGCCAGGCACTGCCCTTGCTTTTACAGGAAAACTTTTGTTCCAGAGTACACCTACACAGATTATGTATTAGTGCTGATAAAGTGCAATACCACTATCATGCAATCATCTAATGCTTCTAGAAAACAGAGATGATTTTCTCATTATATGGAGTAATGTGTTGATTACCACATACAGCTCCTTTTGAGTTCAAGTTCTGCATATATTTACTTCAGAAAAATGATCAGCTGCTTATTCAAGTGAAAGGGATTTTTTCCAGTGTGGCTGTTCAAACACATAAAACGAGCAAAGCGGTTTTTTAAACTGACTATTTAAACTTTTGAACTTGAAGGGCCATTTAAATATTTGGTCACTGGATAGGAAACATGCATCCATCACCACTTCTGAACTTTTTAACACCAGTCCTTAGCCCTGGAAGTAGGTCTGTTTACTTCTTGAAGCCTTTGGAAAAAGTTTTATTTGGGTGATGCTTTGTTACCTCAGTATTTTCCTGCCAAGAAAGATAAATGACCATTTAACAATATAAGCTATTGCAGTTCAGCACAACATATGATACAAAAAAGTCCACAACAGACCAGATTTTTGATTTTTCTCCTTGTTAAATAATTCATTGTAATGGCATTCTGGTCTTGTGACACCCTTGTAACTGAGACCAGATTGAGACAGTGAATACCAGAGTGTGAAAGGGATGCTTTTCTCATCAAATTTCCACAGAATGTAGCAGAGGAATCCCCAGGTTTCCATTCCAACTAAAGGAATTATTAAAAGATATTTTCTTTGATACTGTCTCCTTTTCCAGGGTTAATCACTGTGTGAGTGAACATTTGCATGCATTGCTGAGCTACAGGTTAAAGACAAGGAAAGTGGTGGGTTGAGCACATGGATAAGCCTAACCATTGGATTACTGGGAAATGAAAATCTATTAGAGATATGGGACTTTTCCATGGTGAAGGGTGAACACAGGTTGCCTCTTTCACTGACCTCAGGGATGATCTGAAAGTAGATTAAAAGGATGGTGGAAGTGCCTCACTGGGCTAGGTGGGCTGAAGGGGGTGTTGCAGGTTCCCATCACAGCCAATGCTGACCAAATTCAGCTGGAGTCCAAAGAAGAGATTTGGGCTATCCTCCTTATTAGTAAATCCCCTGTGGGAGTCTTGGCTATGTGGAAAGATACCATTTACACTTCCTCCTGTTATTGTGGTCAGTTTTAAATTCTGGGCCTCCAGTAGTCCCTTATTAAACTTCCATCCTATTGTCATTTTAGCCTCTGTCTAAATGTTGCTAAGTAACCTCCTGTGTCAAATACTTTTCTGCTGGGAGAGAATCTTGCATCAGTCACCTATTGTGACTGCCAGATTAGGTACTGTAATGTGCTCGACATGGGACTGTGCTTTACTTCTATCTGGAAACTGCAGCCGATAGAGGATTTGCTAGACTACTTGTTAAGCCAGCATCTTTTCCTTGAGCATATTAAAGCAGCCCCAAACAACTTGTACAGTTCATTTACTGGTCCCTGGGCTGATTTTTAAGTTTGGAGGTTTATAACTTCTTTTATTTTATCTTTCACTTCTAAATCCTACCTGAGTGAGCAACTCTGGTGAAAAACACATTGGTCCACTTGCAAACAAACGGTAAAGGCTGAAAGTTAAGACCTTGCCTTTGAAAGAGAGCAAGCAGTGCATGCCTGGAGCTTTAGTGAGCCTTGGTTTCTGTGAGGCTCTTTTATGTTTCATGTTTTCTTGTGGGGCCAAATAAAAGCCAAATTCTGACGATCACTTGTGTAAGTTGAAATCTGGAATAATGCCATTTAAATAATATGTAATTAAACTAGAGTGAATGAGAATGGAACTTGGTCCAAATTGATTATATATTTCAGGTCAGTTGACATAATGGAGCAGCCTTTTCTGTCTCAGCTTAATGCAGTGGTTCTGAAGGGTTCATCACCTGCTCTTGGCTCTCTTTCCTATTCCCAGCTGATAAATCATCTTTAATGTGTTTCTTAATATTACTTTTCCATGTGGTCATAGTTATATGTGACAGCAACGGGAGGTGGGCAGGGGAGAGCAGGCAATAATTTCACTGACACAGAAATTACTCTAAAAATGAATTAATGTGTCTTAAGTATAATTGACATGCTTTGAAATATATATTGCATATAGGCAAAATTAAATTCTGCTAACCAAAACCAGAGGTAGGCAGAACTTCTGTAGCATCATTCCTGGATACACATTTAATAGTAATGATGGTTTGCCTTAATATATTTGCAATATATTATCAAATTTCACATACAGAAATCATGTCTTATTCAGCCATACTTTCTCAATTTACCTTTCCTTATGTGACAGTTTATTTTTCTAGAGGAAATATTTTTAAAAACCCATAGTAATTTTAAATAGATTATTCACCATGTTAATATTTGTCACTTATCACATGCTCATCAGTTTCTCCTTGTTGATTTTCTGTTAACCCTATAGGTCACTGCAAAAGCAGAGTATTTTCCATAAAGCTGTGGGAAGTCAGAATTTAAATTGGCTTTTCCTTCTGTAAATTTGTTCTCAATATAAATAATTGTGGCCAAAATAAATTTTTAAAAAACCTTAAACTCTTGCACCGAGGTTTTATCATTTTGACTAAACCCTTTCCTGAATTATGAGAGCACTCCAAGAATTTTTGAGTTGTTTTTATCCAAGTAAGCCTATAGCTGTTTAAGGTACCAAGGAGTTCAGAAGCACTGATTGTAGAGAAGGAAAATAGATCTCTGTGTACTAGTTTCAAAAAATCCAGTCACTCACATGATGGCTTCAGTGTCAGACCCTGTACATGTGAATCCCATCCGCTACATGTGTTTGACCACTCCACCTGCAGCACTACTGAGAAGCTTCGAACAGCTGAAGCTGAAAACAAAATATGAAACAGGGTGTCTTGCCACTCTCACCCCTTGCACTAGTTTGAAGGGCAAGATAAAGACAAGTCAGGTCTGGCTCAATGACAGAATAACTTCACCTGCCTTTTTTTTTTTTTTAAATGTAGTTTGGGCTTTCAAATAATTTAGTTTAAAAAGACTGATGTAGATCTATATGTCCAGAGATTAAAATATATATATATATATAGATATATATTCTCTAAGTGCTACAATATGATCAGGAAAGTTATATGCAGATTACATGAGAGGAGGAGAGGAGGGGAGGAGTGAACTTTCACATCTAGTTTTTTAGTATTAGATCCTGCAGGAAATGCAGAGCATTTCATGGAGATGTCCCAAACCAAACTCAAAGTTATGTTGGCTATACCTACAGTGTAAGCAGGAGTTTATTTCTGCAAATGGATGTTTCAAACTTTATAAAAGGAGTGGAAACCTTTGCGAAATTCATGGATAATTACTAAACATATGGGTCTGAATTTAGACAAGGTTAAATATAGGTGTAAGCTCAAAAATATGTCTTTGCACCAGCCCAAATTTTCTCTGTATTAAACACTTCTGACTACATCTGTCATATCATTTGAGTCAAAATGTATTTTCAGTATGCCTCTAAGTTAAAGGGTAAAAAGGTTAAATTGCTGTCATGCCAATGTGTGCTGCCCCTTCCATTTTTATGAGAACATTTCACCTGAGTTCTTGTCTATGAACATCTATGTTAGGGAGAAAAGTATGGCTTTGATATAAGAGCTAGGAGTAATTTTTTGTCTCCTACTGATCTGTAATCAGGCACAGTAAACACAAACACTTGGCCTGAACTTTCTGTGGCATTTGGTAAGACTTTTGTTGTACGTCAACGTAGTCAATGTGTTTTTTTCTGTGAAAGTGTTGTTGTACTGCTAGCCAGAAGAACATCTGAAATGAAGTGGATACAAAGTGTACTTCACTCTGAAAAAAAAATTCAGGTTTTTGATGTGGTTCATTTAGGTTTCAAGTAACATATTGACAGAATAAATTGTATTGTTCTGTCTGACAAGAAATAGGGGTTGGAGTACCTTCAGTTAATAAATGGCCCCAGCGATTACAGGTAATTTTCTTCTTTGTTAAAAATTAGGCAGAAACAATGAACTGGGAAATTTCAAGTTCTCACATAATATGAAATAAGGAAAAAAAAAATTACTTTCAGTAACATTCAATGCCCAGTAAGGGCAGAGTCTGTCTACTGCTTTTGAAGAGGTCTTCAAAATTAGCTACATCAGTGATGATCTTACAGGGAATACAAACTGACAGAAGAAAAAGTCTGGAAGAGAAAGCTTAGAAAGAGGAAACAGGGTTTTGCTCCACTGTTGCCTGTGTGACACTGTCTAAGAAACAGCAAATTAAATGCCAGACTTGAAAACTCCTGGGTGAAGCTGGAGAAGTGTACAAAAATAGTAGCTTTGGACTTCAATTTAGGGTCTGAATTGTCAAGGTACCAAGAATTTTATGGAAGAACACAAATAAATTTACTGACCTCTGTTGTACTCAAAATCCTCTGGAAGACTGCTTCCAGAGCTCTGAGTTGCTAAATCCCCTTCATCTCAAATGTTCTTGTTGCTGTCATCAAGGCCTATTTAAATTCCTCACACCGTATTTTTTCCAGAAGTGTTGCACTCATGCTGGGCTTAATATACTGTAGGATGCAGGTACCCCACACTGTTCCCTCATAAACATGTTGGCCTTTTTGTGATCCCCTCATGTTCTCAGCTTTTTCTGCTCAATCACTGCATCCTTTGGCTGTTACTTGACCTCCCTGCTATCTTCTCCTCTCATTCTCTTTCCTGTTGCATCAGTTCTTACTCTCCACAAACCATTCAGATTCAGATAGTCTTTCCACATTTCTCTTCGATGTCTATTTGTTTTTAACACAAATTAACACCCAGTAGGCACCTTTGTAAGGCTGTCTTATTATTCAGCTATTTCTGCAAAAGCCACACCTGCTACAGCAGCACCTGGTGGAAACACCCTGAGATCACAGATGGCGCAGAAGGTTTTAATACTGTTAGGAGAATGGAGAGGGACAGGAAGGGGTGCAGATGCCTGCAATGCACAAGTGTCTTTGATTTTATCATTTTTGTTTTCCAGTTATTTTGTGTTGCCTGAATTATTTGACTGCATGCTCTCTGGGGTGGGGATGCTCTGCCTTGAGCAGCACAACCTCTGTGGGCTTCTAAAGCCAGCAGAACGCTCTGTGTGCCACTGCAGCAATCTAACTGGCTCACATCCCCATCCATTGTGGTGTACATTCTGGAAACTGTTTTTGCATCCATACTCCTCACCCTCTTTCTCATGCTTAGTGGCATTTTTTTCTCAAGCAAGATTGAGGTGATTAAATCCATCAGTTTCAAAGTGCTTGTATTTAAAATGTGTATGTTTTTTGGAACTTTCACATAAGTCAAAATGTTTATATTAATGTAGTGATGTATTTTTCCTCCAGAAAGCAGGAGGTTCAGGGCAGACACAGACTATTCCAGCTGTAGAGAATGATTGCTTTCCAGTTTGGCCCAAGATATATTTCACTGTGGTTGCAAGTCTTGCTGTCCTCTTTAGATGATGTCAACATTTCTGTGAGCTACATGTGCTGTATTCATAAGTGGTACTTAGAAGTACATGTTCTGTAATCTCCTCCTTATGCCTGACACTTTACATGTGTTTATCTACAAGGAGTGGCGACATCAGCTTGCTAATTTTGCCAGTGTACTGTACCAGTGAGGGTGTGAAAGACTGAGAAGGATATTTAAACTGGCAAAGAGAGAATTATTGACATTAGCTACAAGTACTTTGTAAGACTCTCTTTTGGAATGTCATTTGTTAGAAAATCTGTGCTGCTGAAAGTCGTCCATCATTCCCTACAAGACTTAGAGAAAACTCTTCCCAAATCCCACTCACTGCCAGTGGCCAAAAGTACTCACTGTACTGATTTGGGCTGGGATTAATTTTCTTCATAGTAGCTAGTATGGGGCTGTACTTTAGATTTGTGCTGGAAACTGTGTTGATAACACAGGGATATTTCACTGTTGTTGAACAGAGCTTATACAGCACCAAGGCCTTCCCTGCTTCCTCACATCACAGTACTGGTGAGGGGGTTGGGGATGCACAAGGATTTTGGAGAGAACACAGACAGGGCAGCTGACCCCAGCTGACCATGGATATCCCATACTGTGTGACATCATGGTCCAAATAAAACACTGGTGAAAGAAGAAGGAAGGAAGCAATTCTCAGTGATGATGTTTGTCTTCCAAAGTCCCCATTATGTGTGATGGTGCTCTGTTGTTTTGGAGATGGCTGAATATTTGTTGCTTGAAAATGGGAAGTAACATTTCACTTTGATTGCACACATGGTTTTTGTTTTCAGCATTAAATTGTTTCAATCTCAACCCACAGGTTTTGTCCACCCTTTCTATTCTCTGCCCCATCATACCAGTGGCAGTGAGCAAGTGGCTGTGTGGGGCTTAGTTGCCAGCTGGGATTAAACCACAATTTTTTGGTGCCTGATGTGGGACTCAAAGGGTTTGACAGATTTGATTGGAATGTGCTAGATTGAATTTATAACTGTTACTGCTTTTGTTGGTAAGTGACAGACTTCTGTGTTTTCCCTAGGGTTTGCTTGATATAAATGATATGGAATAAAGGCTGGATAGTATGCTAGCTTTAGAGCTATAAAACTGAGAGCTATATAACTGAGATATAGTTAATTTTCTTTGTGTTAGCTAGTACTGGGCTGTGTTTTGGATTTGTCCTGGAAAGACACTTTGTCCTTAGTATTGCTGATCAGAGGTCACACAGAGTCCAGATCTTTTCTGCCTCTCACCCCACCAGTGAGAGGACTACAGGTGCACAAGGAACTGGGAGAAGACACAGTTGGGATAGCTGACCCCAAAGAGATATTCCATACCATGTGGCATCATGCTAATCATATAAAGCTGGTGGAAGAAGAAGGAATGGGGGAGATGTTTGGAGTTCTGGCATTTTGTCTTCTAGAGTAACTCCTATGTGTGATGGAGCACTGCTTTCCTGACGATGGCTGACCATCTGCCTGTCCATGGGAGGTAGCAAATTAATTCCTTATTTTGCTTTGCTTGTGCACACTGTGTTTGCTGTCCTCATCCAAACCCACAGGTATTCTCACTTTTACCCTTCTGATTCTCCCACCGATCCCTCCAAGGGAGAGTGAATGAGTGGCTGCATGGTGCTTGATTGTTGGTTGGGGCTAAACCACAACAATTTCCTATTGACATTGGCAAACCAGATACACAGATATTATTCCCTGAGAAGAAGTGGAGTGTACAAATGGTACGATAAGACACAGTTTTCTTGGCTGCTGAATGGATTTCAGTGCTGAAAAAAATACTCATGTGCCAGAACTCCACCTACACACTCCTGTGTATCCATGGAACTCAGCTTTTCTTTATTAACTAGTCTGTATGCATGATATTCACATGGTGAAGATCCTCAGCAAGAGCTCATACTGCCCATGTAACTATTTGTTTTAAAGAATCAAGCTCGTACCTCTCAAACTTACTTTCATATGGTATTGTTCAATATGTAAGGCTGACTACTATAGAAAGCAGAAACAACAGGGTAGGATGCACTAAATTTATCCCACTTTGACTTTGAAAATATAATCAGTACTTACAAAAATTGTAAGTACTGCAGACTCATGCTAGTAGGATTATTCAAAAATGGGAGAAAAATAGCTTTGCTATTTTTGACTGGCTCCTGTTATCACCATTATCAGAGAAGATGCACCTTTGGCCACAAAAGTGTGCTGGAGCATAAATGCATATATATACATACAAGAGAGACAAGATTTAAGGTTATGATTCTTTTTATCTTACAATGAACTTTGTTTTTCTGACTGGCACTGTTACAGTAATAAGTGCAAGATCTTATGTCCAGCGGCCAAGACTCATCTAACTAATGAAATTGTAGCCTGATAAAATACTCAAAACTGCCCATTTCACACTATTCCTCTGTGCATTAGGCAAAACATACCAAGACCCTTGATGTGTTATATATGTGTAATCTTACCTCTAAGGGCCTATTGTAAACAAGTTGTTAGATTAACAAGCACAGTTGATAAAGTATCATTATAGAATGTTCATTCATTCAATCAATCAGAATCATCACAGGCTTGGGAATTTTCCATATGAAGGACAATGCCTGAAGTAAAAGGGTTTTTTCTCAGGTTATGCTATAGAATCCATTTTTGCATATCACTGTTCTGAATGTTAAATTGCCTACCATGAAAAACTGCAAAGGTAAAGACAGTGATTTGGATACTTTTTGGAGGGAAGAAGGGCTACACAGCTGTGTTTGATTTCAACTGGGTTGAACGTGGCATAAACACCATTGCCAAATCACCAGTGACAGTCTTCATAATTTCTACTGTGTCCCTTTTTGTGAAGTTTTCATTGGGTGCATTTCAGACTACTGCAGCCTGCTCCTGCCAGCCTGAAAGTTTGTGCATCCTCCCTGTGCTGAAGGTGTTGTGTCAGCACTGTGTCAGAGCATCTGAAGCCAGAAGCTCCCCTCAGGAGTCCTATCAAATGTAATTTCTCACAGTCAAATCTTCCTGGACTCTGCAGGGATTCATCTCATCCTCATCAAGATGACACTGTGTCGACTTTGGGATTGTCACAGCATGTAGATGCATGGCAGCCCCACAAGGAAAACAAAGGAAAAAGGTAAGTCCTATACCTACCCTGAGGAGGGAACCTTTGCAAATGAAAGCAAGTGAACACTGACCTCACCTCTCTTTCATAGCCCCTTATACATCTGGTCAGCAAGATGGTTGTTGCCAGCCTCTCACTGCCTGATGAAATAATGCTCTGCTTGAGCCTGACACCTTAGCACAGTAGCAATGGATCTTAATGTCTTCTTATTCCTAATGAACAAAGGGCTAAATCTAGTCATTGCCTCTTCTGCAAATGCTTGCTGAAGTGCAGTTTAGTTTATCTAAACTTGTAACCTGTACCTTGTAACTTTTCTGGGTTGACAGACTCCCTTATCTAAATAAGAAAATGTTTCAGAAAAGTGCTCCAGTCTTGGCAGGAACTTCATACTCACTGAAATAATGGTAGCAGTGGAAGTGGTGACAGAAGAATGGGAGAACTGATTCCCTAGCAAGATGGGTAAGAAGAAACAGGTGAAATGGTTGTATAGAAATGCAGACAACTTCAGACCTGTGCAAGTTAAGAGTACCAAGTAAGAATGAAAGTTCTCTATTCTTGTAGTTGAGTTCAAGATCCTCGGTTACTGATGGAAAATCATCTAGCATTTGTTACAGATCAAGGTCAGAACTGCATAGCTGAGACACATTTAGGTGAGATGGAAGGATTTGTTTTGGTGTAATTAATACAACATAAGAGTGCAGTGAGCATGAAAGGCTTCTGCTGGCATTGATGGGTGGATTTAGTCTTTGGCTTTCATCTCATTTAAAATGGATCTGGTTAGCAGCTGAAAAAAACAGTCAGCTAGAAGATGCTGATTAAGTGTGTAAGTCCTGGAACAGTACTAGGCTGAGACATATCTGCCAGACAGCATCTGTTTTGATGGTTCACGCTCAATGTTTAATAGAACACTGAGTCGTCCAAAACGCCTTGAGGTAAAATAAATTGTTGCCAGCAGCTTGATCTCTCGCTGGTTTAGTACATCTTAACAGCGATCTTTTGTCCTCAACTGCAAGGTGATTCCTAAAAATGTCTTCCAAGGTTTTGTTTGCAAATGACAATCAGTAATTTATACAATAAGTGTTTACATTATTTGCAACAATAGAGACCACTGGCAATAGAATTGCCATGTGAAAACTAACTGATTATATCATAAAGACACAATTTGTTCAATAGGCAAATTAAAGCATTTATACCCTCTGCAAAATCCCGATGAGTGGATTTACTTGGGTTGGTGGACATCTGGTTAATCCTAGCTGTCTTCACTTGGACACTGATGTGAATTCCTCACATTGTGAGGAAATTTCTTGTTAGCTGTTAGCTAAAACCAATGAGATTTGACTGAGCTTTCCATACCCATGGAAGGCAGCCAGGATGTTGTTTGGAGAATGCATGCTAAGTGTTTCATGAGCACTTCTCAGCTGTCGTCTGCTCCTGGTGCTCTGGGTACAAGCAAAAATGCTATACTACAATTCATAGGGAACTTTGATGCCTTTGTGGATGGAGAAGGCAAATGAGTATTTTTGCCTTGATACAGGCTCTTCAAAGCAGCTGCCTACTGCGTGCTTAAAAAGGGATGTATTTGTGTCTATTCCAGTAGTAAGTCACTAGTACTGGAAACATCTGTCTGTCTTCTTTGGGGACAGAATGTGGAAGGAGAAGTGTTGAAAGTGAGTGAAACATCTCAATCAAATCACTTTGATTCCTCAGTATTCCCTTTGTCTTTCAGAATGGTGACTCTGATAAAACCAAGGTGGAGCATTTTTCCCTGTGCATCCATCTCCTTGCTACTGATGAGGATCCTGTGGAGCACAGCTGTCTTCATTACTGAGGGTCATGAGGTACTGCTGAGTGAAGGTGCAGGGATTTTCATTTCTTTCTTTTAACCTCTAGCAAAACGTAATCTTTCACCAATAACTTTTCCTTTCTTGAGATACTTTACAAGTGTGGGAAAGCAAAGGTTCTGTGTTTGTTCAAAATCTATGCAAGTGCATTGGAAAAAGAAAAATTAAGTGAAAAGCTTTCAGTGTGCTGATCTATCTTTAGCGTATGACTTTACTTCAGGTATTCAAAGAATGTGGCTGAAGTGGTCTTCATATCTGGAGATGAGTCTCATAAAAATGAGGTAAGAACCATAAATCAGGGGAAGCAATTGGAAGTGGTGACTGCTGTTATATTATTCCACTTGACTGAGCGCAATTTTTATTACTCACATTTGCAAGATGCGAGGACCTCACAAGGTTGGAAATGTGAACTATTTTTCTGTCATTCAATAAAAAATCCATAGAAATATTTGCATTAAAATGTTACTCATGGTTGGGTTTGAAGTTCCAAATTTACTGATGCAACAGCTCTCTAAGAAATATTGCTAGAGACCTCTGCAAAATATGGAGTTGAGATTGATGGCCAGATGGAATCAATCCAGTTTAATATCTAAACTATCACAAATACTTGGAAAATCTCTGCTTGCTACTTATTGATTAATGTTAGTGAAACATTTCTTTTGCATGCTCCAGGCAGCCAGAATGTTGTAAATATACTCTGCATATATCGGCTAACCAGCAGTCCAGGACACATAATTTGCACAGAAATCCTAAAATTCAAATGAAAATATGTAATTTTTTTTTTTTTCTCCAAATAATTTATGACCTTTAAATGAGTACTATCCAGGCCAAATGAAATAGACCTTAGACCATAAATGATTGAATGTTTATGGTCTACACTTTTTAGAGTGTACTCAGCCCTTAGCTGAATTGGATTACTGAGGAAGCAAAAGGCATATTACCTTTATTTTTTGGTTCTTTGGGAATACCACTTGCCCCAGAAATCTCACTGAAATTTACCAAAACTGGGGACAGAGACAGGTAATTCAGTAACTAAAATTAAGAATTATTTTATCTATTCTAACCTTTTAAGACAGGCAAACTAGGTAAATGTTGAATTTTTAAGGTACTCCTGAGCACCCTCTGCCAAGAACTTGTTGTCAGGGGTTCTCAGTACACACCAAGACTACATCTCATAGTTAAAGTTAAAAAAAGACTGTACTTAAGAAGTGTCACCCATGTTCCATGGATATGGAATGTAATAAGCTGATTTGCAGTGGAGTTCATTTGCACATAAGTACATAAAACATAAACAACAAAAAAACCCTTGACAAATCTTTTTCATTTTTGTAGAGTAAAATAAATAGTTTTATGAACAGCAGAATCTGTTCGTATGAGCAATTATGTTTTCTTTTACTGAGCTTATAAATACATACATACATACATATATACACACACACATATATAATATATATATAATATAATATATATATATATATATATATATGTATTTGTATACACACAAACACACACACACACACACAGATGTATATATGAAGAAAAGTCTTCGTAAATATCCATTGTACTATCTTGGAATTATTGGCTGGGTAGAATGTTACAGTAGAACACAAAATCATCTTCTTGTCTGAATTACTGTCACCATGGAAAAAATTGGAAAAAATATTATTTTGTGTCAACCAGTTGCACCCCACTGCACACACGGATGTCTCTTAAAGCCATCAAGATAATATCTGAGTATGTAATCATAGCTGGAACAGTAAGGAATCCTCTTTTTCTGCAACAACCAAACAGCACATTGAGCCCACAAAGACATGACCCACATTGTCACTCTCAGCCAAAGCTAGAAACTAGATTTCTTCCTTTATGGCCTTTGTGCTATCATTTTTTTTCCCCAAAAAAATGTGCAGCTGGGAAATTTTGAAGAAAACTCTAGCATACTAAGTAACTTGCATAGCTAAGGCTAAAACAGCAAGCTTTGCAAGAAATTTTGGGCCAGAAACCAAGTAGGCTTAAATTATGTTTAAGAACTATTTCTAGGTGTATACAACAGTCCATCACCAGTTATTTTTCCAAATCTTCTTCCTATGGTACAGATTATGAATGTAATAATTCCTGCTGCATTTACCATACTAAAAAGTTTTAATTGCTTCAACGAAAGTGACTATATGTATTTTATTCAGCATTTATTGTATAATTCTTAAACATACCATATATATATATATAAAATTGTGTTTCTAACTAAAATTCTGCTTCAAGGAAAGCAATGTAGTTTTCTTTTAACATCTTAATTTGCAAGATGCTGAATACTCCAAGCACTCTAAAATATGCAAGGGGTGCTTAGCACAACAGAGGAAGTGCACAGCTCTTGACAGCATCCACTTTTTTACTGTTCCATTAGGAACAACTTTCTGTTACCCCTAATGAACAAAACTACTATATATTTTGATTCTGAATTTGTTTTCTAGTTTATGAAATTTGCCATTTTGATCAGGTTTTGTTTGGGCAAAGAAAAAGCAAACACAGCTGGTAAATATAAGTTGCATTTGCTTTCACCATGTTTTCTTGCTTATGGTTCTAACTTTAATATAAAGTTCTGTTGTTTAGTTCTGCTTTTAAAAGCAAACCAAACATATTCTACACTGCAAGAAATCTGTGGGTAGCTACATGGAACAAATGCATTTGTCCTCTAAGTGGTCATTTTCCATAAAAGCACATTAAAGTACAATTTATCCAGTTTACTAAAACACTGTAATATTTCTGTGTTTAGCATTATGTTCATGGATGGATGACTGTTCTACAACAGAATGTAGTATTTACTGTACTTGCAATTTTCTATACTTCTTGGCCACCAATAACTAAGAAAGATGAACTGTGAACAAGTCTAATAGATTGTGGTCTATTAGTACACTGTAGTTTTATTTTAGAATAAACTGGGTGGAAGCACAGAGAAAGAGCACCACTTTGTTGATTTAAGTGAACTTTTGCAGCCCAGAACCTGGATCTTGTTTGTTCTGGGCATATATGAAGCTGGATGTATTATTTGTTACTTCTGTTTAAATATGGTTCTTGTTAAATTGATTCAGGGCAAGATTTTTGAAACCTCATTGCAAGGAACTTTGCTGTCTGGATAAAAGGAGAGGGGAAAGGAGCAGCACTGGCTTAGGAACAAGACAGGGATCAGAGAATGGTTTGACTATTTTGGTGCAGTTTGTGTTTCTAGGAACGAAATTTCCCATTATAACAGTCGCTTTCAGTGGCTTATTTTGCCATTAACATAGACAGAAAAAATTGTCACTTAAAATTTACATCAAAACATAGACCAGATTCACGGCACCCTTAAAATGATGCATGTAGCATCCTACAGACTACAGTTAGTCTTTGGTAAAATTTCTGACAGACGCAAAATTTGTGCTGGTACATTGCTTGGATTTGATCAGTGTATCTGAGTTGCTAGTAATTGTTGTCTTGCTTTTAATGGATATGTGAGCTTTTAGTTCCAAACAAAGTGGGGAAAGTCATGTGGTTTGATATATTCTGGGATCTCTTCCCAGAGATATCAAGAAACAGAACATTATAGATCAAAGGAAGGAAGCCATTGGATTATGCAAGGTCCATAGTGATGCCCACCCCCAGCTTTCCTAGCAGCTTGTTTCTGAGATGCAGATATTTTGAGCACTAGAAGGGACTCCCCACATGTAGAAGGGGAGTACCTTAGAAAGCTAGTGAATTACACATAGTTTTTAAGAGGACTTTATCTGCATTTTGTCATCATGAAAAACACTATAGTTTTCCACATTTTTTTTTTCTTTTGTGATACAATTATACACTTTTTAGTATCTCATCATGTTTTTCACCACTGTTAAAGGGAAATGGACCAGGCTGGTTGGGCAAGATTTTATAACCTTGTACAAACAGCAAAACTGAAGGTCATACAAAGTAGTGCTACCAAAAGCAACTCACTGAGCAATAGAGAGTCAGTAGTAATTTAATTAGCTGCTTATAGCAGTCATAGCATGAAAAGCCAGCTGTGTAACTGCAGCCTTCACAATTTCCAGCAGAAAAGCAACACCAAAACAACCCCAAATATATTCTTCAGGATTCTCAAGTCTAAGGGCATTTATTTGCCTTTAGTAGCATGAATAGTAACTTCCCCAGAGGTGTTTGCTAATGACTACATATATTTGTTATATTACATATGCTTATGATGTTGGATTTTAAAATAATAAATAGAGATGTGGATGTAATGAAGGCTTTTGGTTGGTATGGAAGTAGAAATCGCAAAATAACTTTGAGTTTTCACCACATGGAAGTGTTTTTGAAAGGTTTTTGAACATAGATATATTCCCCATAGTGGGAAAGTGGGAAGGCAACTGATCATCATTGCAAGAGCTAAACATGGCAGTAACATTCCTCATAGTAAAAGCAGAAATTGAAGCCAGAGGAGACATGGACTGTGGCAGTGCCTCATGGAAATTCCTGGGCAGCCTGAGGTTCCTTCCTGTCTTCACTTCTTAATAGTGCAACCTAAAGAGCCAGAGGATTGTTGTGAGGTGTGCTGCTGTTGTGGGATAAATGGCAATAACAACATCTTGTAGAAGAGAGGGAGTTCAGGGTTTTTTTTTATTCCTCCCAAAACTACCAGCTTGGTTTCTGCTTATTGACAGCAGCAGTCATGTGTGAGCTCCAACCCAGGTCCAAACAGGCTTTGTGCTAAACATATAACTTGGTTTGCTCTTCTCCTTTGGATACTTCTCAGTGGTAAAAATAATATTGCCCCTCACAACCCTGCAGACACCACTGAGAGTACTGGGAGCTGGAACTGTCACTGCCAGCCATGAGAGATTCACAAGTGCACAGCTCATTTTTGGTACTAATTAATTATGTCATGAAAGGGAAATTTATTCTTCCCCCTTCCTTCCAGCCCCCACCTTCCCCAATCCTTGCTAATCTTGCTTTCTGGATAACAGGGGGAAAATGAGGAAGGTGTTTAGCAGTCTCAGTTGTCTCTGCGATTCAAATCACAGAATGAAGCCGGATAGCAAAACAAGTGCAGATCAGGCAAAGACTGCCTGCTCCGCTTGTGTTTTCTCTGCTAGAATCAGTTTCAAATATTAGGTGGATTTTTTTTTTCTGTTGCAATTAACTAAGAAAAATGTTTCAAAGCTGTATAATTAAAAGCCAGCATTTTATTCGATTTTAAAATAGCCTTTATGAAATCTACTCCTGCCACTGGTAATTACAATGTACATCTTAATACACCTCTGCTAGGCCTGAGCTGGAGATAACAGTCCTGTGTGTATTGCATTTGGCTTGTGCATAGAAGGTAAAATCCTTTATCTTATCTCAATCTCCAAACAACCAGCCTCTCTTCCAATTCAGCCCTAATCTTCTTAGTAAATAATACTGATATTTTTCACCATAACAAAAATGGAGCTGCCAGATTCAGACTGATAACACCTCTCATTTACACACCATTCTCTGTCAAAATCTGCCTGATTTTTCTTAATCTCTTTAACTCATCAAAAAATACTTTTTTACATTCAGCCATGGTAAGTTCCTTGCTACCAAATAATATTATTATAAATAAATCTGTTGAATACAGCTGCCTCTTTGGGTAAATACTGGAACTCCCCTCTTTCCTGACTTGTTTCCTTGAAAGATAACAAATTATTTTTGCCGACTTTAATTTTGCTGTAAAATTTGATATTCTAATGAAATTCCCTAAAAGGATTGTTTAACTGAGATCATTCATGCCTAAAAGTATTTTTTTTTTCTTCCACAGGCTGTCATATCAGTTCACTTCTCGAGAATGTTGTCTTTGCACTGCCATCCTTTCCCTTTCAATGGCTTATCTTTAAAACAGAGGAAATATTTGGGTTTTTATAGCTATTAATTATCTCTGTATGATTTCTTAAATGTAAAAAACACTGCTGAGAGAATGGTAGGAAAAAAAGGTGGGTATCTGGACTTCTGCTTACAATGATTAAATGGAAAGAATATACTTACATGTGACAAGCTTGTTTCGGCAGCAACCTAAACTTTAAGTGACACAGAAGGGGACCTGTCCTAACGTGGCAAAAGATCCATGTAAGTAAACATTAACTCAGTCATTTTACTTCAAATCTGCTTTCACCCATTGCTGTGCAGCAGACTACAGAATATACAGCACCAGCAATTTTGGATTTCCTGTATCAGAAAAAACAGACTGAAAATCTATAGCAGAATATGGCTCAGAATTTCCAGATGTTACAGCTGGCAGGAATAGGAATTTGTCTTCTGTAGAGCCTGTGGGCATAAAATGTTAGTTCCTTGGTGGGATATATTGAAAACCATGGCAAAAGGGGCTTTGTTCCACTAACTTTCAGGAGGGTTTTACAGGGCCATTTTTACTCCACTCTTTCTTACTTATTAAAGCTTGCAGAAGTATTTTTCAGAAGCAAGGCTGCACATGTTCATTATGAAGTAATGAGATCCTATTTCAAGGCTTGAAATGTTGCTGACATGCTTCCAAAGTGCTAATTGGGCTGTTTTAATAGGGAAACACTACAACATCACTATCCAGGCCAGAATTATGGAAAAGATGAATCAGATTCTTCAGATGATCTGTCATCTTTGTATCACTCTGAGAGAGGTAAGAGCTTGTAATACCTCAATGAGTATAACAATACTTGTAATAACAGGTACTCAATAACAATGAGTACTTGATACCTTGTAAGGCTGGTGTGGAATGAGGTGTGTAGTTAGCAAGGGATGGGGGACACTGGTCTTGGCAATAGATGACAACTGGCAGGGCTCCAAAACAGGTCCCTGACTGCTGTGGACCACTGCTGTTGCTTCTGTTACTCATTTGGTCACAAAGGTGTGTTGGGGTGCCAGGGTTCCTTAGAAGGAAGCACTATATGAAGCTGAGACAAACAAAAGATAGATCCCTGCCTGATAGGCTGACATTTAGGTCTAAATGTTACATATATGTTCCCTGAAACATGTAAGTAGCTCCTTCCGTCTGACCAGTTGTTAGCACTGACTCCTGGTAATGTACATCACACAGGAGACCCAAAGGGTCAGAGTCTTACTACAGACTTGAAGAAGAAAGTTTACATCCTGGGTGTGAGTTAAGGTACAGGTGTTTACTTTCTAATGACAGCCTCAGTATTTATAGGTATCCCTGACTGAGTTCTTGTTAGGTCTTTATTTTCTCTCTCATTTTGGTTACCCCACTCTAAACATGGTTCTGTTTTGTTTTATCTTGCCTTAGACTGTTTAGCAGGACTGTATTAACACTTACAGTGAGATCTCAGCAGAGATTTTCATAATGGAAATAGTTGTCCTCTATACACCAAAAATACACTTCCTGATGCATTCCTTGTGTGCCCTTTTTTACTGCAGTATCTCACTGCTTGCTCTCAGCTGTAGTGTAACAGATACCAAACCGGGGTCCCCCTCTAGCTCAGTCTTTTCTAACTGATTCCTAATTTTTGTTTTAAGTTTTCAGATGCAGTATCTTTATTTGGGGTAAGTGACTTGCTTCATTATCTTCAAAATACTGCTTCTCATCCCTTTCCTATTACACCTGTCCTTACTGTCATCCAGCCTTTTTCTGCATGATATCCTTTTCTCCTGTGTATTGATAGTGCCAACCTATGCAGTATCGCCACATTGCAAATATTTGTGTCATGATCTTAATTGAAATAAGAAGGAGATCAGACCCAAGACTGATCCATAAAGAACTCCACTGCTAACTGGTAACCCTCATGTTACTTTTCCTTTCAACACTATCTTTTGCTGTCGTTCCTTGAGACAGTCTTTACCTATCTTTCAATTTCTCTGCTAATCCCTATCTTCTCCAGCTTAACAAATAATTTCCCATGTGGCACCATACCATACGTATTACTGAAGTCTAGATAGATGACATTGACTCCTTTTCCTTTGTCTAGAAAATCAGCTATCTTATCAAAGGAAGCTATTAAGCTGGTCTGCCTAGATCTCCCTTCTTTTATTATATATCCTACTGCACTATATCCAATAGTGCACGATATCCAATAGTTTCTTTACCTCCAAGCCTTTATTTATCTGTCCCTTCAAAAACTGTTCTAAAATGCGGTAAACTTTAATGGTTAGGTTAATGAACCAATACTTACCAAAACATTCATTTTTCTCTTTCATTTACTATACTTTCTGTTCTCTGATCATATGGCACTATCTTTTTATGCATCTAGGGTTTGTTCCCACTTTTGACTTGAAAGACAGACTTCTCAAGTTTTTGACTTCAAGAAATTCAAGGTCTAATTCTAATTGAAGTCTCTTAGTTAATCATTCCACATGATCTAAAAACTCAATTGCATTAGTTCTCTCATTACTAGAGAACATTTATTCTGTACTAATAAGTAAAATCTTAGTTGCAACATTTTCCAGAGACCTGTCATTTAATTTAAACTGCATAGTTCATTACCTGTTTTTGTCTTTCATAACCAGTTTTTCATTTGGCCCATAACAGTTTTGATGATGGATGTGTTTTGCATTGAGATGAAGAGGTGTTTTTTTGTTTCATCCTTCATAAGTGACATCAAATGAATCCAGATAACTTCCTAAGAGATATATAGGAGTAGTGAGGGATCTGACTGTGAAGGAAAGGGAGCCTAGAATTCATATGGGATGTTTTCCTAAGGAAACTGAATAAAAATTGAAGTTGGGAGAATATTTTTGAGTTGCTGCTTGCTTCATGCAATTGTTTAAGACTATCCAAAGCCAGGCAGGAATGTAATTTGCTGAACATCCGTTCATGTGTACATTCATTTTTACAGCAGGCAAAAATACACTATGAAGTAGATGACAAAAAACCAAGACTAACACTAAGGTCTCAAATCGCCTTGTTTCTTATTCTGACTCGAAAATCCCACATAAACTATCCTGATTCAAACATAAGTTCAACTAAGTGCTCTTATCTCACTCAGCATTAACAGAGTTTCAAGAGGAATGTCTGCAGAAGGCTGGCCAAAGGGCAGAACAGACAGCACTCCTTGGATAACCTTACACTTGCAAATTCTTATTTTAATTTTTTTTTTAGCTACTCCATTTGCTTGATTTTATTGTTCTCATACTCCCCAGTAAGCTGCTAGTTAAAAACGATGAATCCAGTTTCCCCTCAGCTATGAGTACATCCAGTCAAGGAAATACCATCCAAAATCAAAATTATTGCAACACTTTTTGCTTTTTTAAGCTTCTCAGGACTTCCAGAATTAATTGGTCTGTATTTGATACATGACTGTTTCAATTGTGTGTGTGGACTATTCTACCATGCATTGGTAGTGAGATGATTTATAGAATACCTTAAGCAATTTTTGTTTAGGCCTTAATGTGAAAAAAACTAAAGCACACTCTCAGTACTGACAGAAATGTCGGTGTTCAAAAGTTCATTTCCCATATTTAAGGACCAAATGCTATTCCTGATTACATTTGCCCCATAATTTTAGAGACTCTTCCAAATGTCAAAGAAGACAAGTGACCATGCAGCTTTTGCATATACTTTCCAAACTTTGAAGTTTCTGCTGCATTGCCACTGAGCAGAAACCATCCAAGTTCAAGTGGAATATAGGATTGTTATTTAAAGCTCACAGTCAAATTAGACCCTAGAGACATGATTGTGCAGTTTTATTCTCTCAGTCCCCATGAAGTCGTGTTCTCATATCAAATATGATGTGTTTCAGCTTACCACCTACTGTACAAGTATTCATCTCATTGTTAAAAGATACCAGGCAAAGTGGTGCTTTGTTTATTTTTACACGTGTCAGTTATTTTTAGTGGTAGTGTGAGAGTGACACTACTGCCTTTTCCTGTGAGGCACGGGAACATAAAGTTTACATAATGTTCTTAAACAACAATGAAAGAGCCTCTAGGCTTTTTGTTAAGATCAGGATGGCATTTTTCATTGTGTCTTGCTTTTGAAGAAGGCTATTTTTGCTGTGAAGTGCTTCTCGCTTCTCTTTTACTGTGAAGTGCTGCTCTCTTCTTTTAGGGGAAGTGGGTGCTCTGAGTGTGAGTTTCAGTGATGACCCAAAGGTGCAAATACTGATGAAAAAGAAGAGCCACATCACCGTGAGCTTGGCAGGCAGGGAGCACCAACCCTCACCTGGAAGTCTGCTGCCATCCAGAGCAGTCTGGGACAGAGGGACATCAATGAGCCAAGAGGGATGCCAAAAATTGGTGAGAAGGATTTGTAAGGAACTGCCTCCTTGAAAAGTCTTGGTTCTGCTGAAACCAAATTACATGGCAAACATTCAACTTGGTTTCACCTGAATTTTCTTTTGAAAGAAAGAAAGGAAAAAAATGTCAAAATAATCGATTTTAACATTAATGTGGGTTCATTTTTCATGTGAAATTATTTTTTGCTTTTGTATTACATTTTCTCTAATAAAGTTATTTATTACAGCACAAATTCAAACATTAACTTCAAAATGGGGTATTATGAATGACCTTGAGTGTTCAAATAGTTCTTTGCAAAAAAATTTGAAATATCTGTATTTCAGTCCTAGCACAGAATGAAGCTCTTGTCACCAAAGTTCCTTCTGCGTAGTCTCAGGGTAAGTTTGCAGCTGATTTGGGAAGTAAGGATTGAATTTGGACTTGTCTCTGTGGCTAGCACAGAAGCACTCACATTTCTGAACATGGTTTCTTACATATTCTGTGATTTCTAAAAAGTCTTGATCTATGGTCCTTTAATATCACCAGAAACCTTTTCCCTGGCTGGAGCTTGGACCATAGACACAAAACTTTTGAACACTTGTCTTGGTTTAGAGCAAATTTGGGAGAAAACTTCCAAATGGGTTCCGCACAGAAAGCAAATTCAAGTGGCCCCTTCCCCAACTGGTTCGGGAAAAAAGATTTCCTTGGAGAGAAGGGGAAAAAAATGTTTATTTAACAGAGATTGAGTAATACTAAACAATAAAACCTCTCGCTGTTCAATGAGACGGCAAATCCAGAAAAGTCTTTTTCATGTGGTGTAGCTCAGCTCCCTCAGGTTCTTATCAGTCCCTTCAGGGCTGGAAAGTGCCAAGGCCGAGGCCCTGGTGGGCCACAGGCGTGAGCTCCTGGGGATTGTCTGGGTTTTCAGTCCAGCAGGTTTGAACAGATCCAAGAAAAAAGTGAAGAAAACAGTTCAGGGAACTTCTCTGCCTCTGCTAGCTGAAACCTAGGTAAAAGCAAAGGAGAGCTCTGTCCCGCTGTCTGTCCATGCTGCAGACACCACAGTCCAGGAGCAGGATGCGGGGCAGTCAGTGTTTTTCCTCAACACAAACTGCACACTTCTTCCCCCCCCCCTTCACTCTCAGAGCCAGTCTTAATGGTGCAGAACTTAATATGTAACATAAACCAGAAAACTGGAGATACAAGAATCATAAAGTCATGGCAGGACAACACTTCAGTAGCATCACTATCTCTATTTGTCCATTTCTTTAGTAGGGTGATAGGTGACACACAAGGAACTCAGAAGACATTTGTAGGTAGGCATTACTGGAAGATGAGTTGAGACGACAACCCTTCTGGTCTTTACATTAAATACAAATAAAATTCAGACTTCCTAGGCTCCCTGAGCCATTAAAACAGCATGCAGTTGTGGCTGAAGTACTCCTTCTCCTTTTTTTCTTTTTTTTTTTTTTTTTTTGCAGTGATTTAGCAAAGATGCATTTTACATTAAATTTTACATTTACTTTCTTTCACACCTGTATAATTTATGCTGTTGGGTAGCCAATGTTTTTAAAACAGCATAGCTGTCAATTGCTTGTGTAATGGCACATTTTGTAATACTATCAGATGACATATAACTTGTTAAATTACATTGAAAAAATATTGGAGATAATTGCACTATAATTAAATGACAATAATAATGAGACCAATATTAGCTGCTTCCATCAATTATGTAAGAATTATATATTTTTTAAAAAAACCTTGCCTAGTGGTTGAAAACACATTTCATTCAAACCTCTGATGAGAGTTTTAATATTTATAATGTTAACATTTGAATTCACATTTGGATGTTTATACCATGCCCAGAGAACATCTACATGTAAGAAGTTTGCTAAAGCTCTCTGAGGTTTTTTTTAAAGGCATTTTTTAAATTACTTAGATATTGTGCATTTTTGATCACTCTTTTTGTTTGTTTGATATCTGGGTGATTAACAAGTTGTTAAAAAGATCAGGCCTGATAATCTAATAAAATTGCATCTCGATGTAAATTTTGTGTTGACTGTTAAATACTGTTCAGTGCTATTGTCTCTCGATGAGGGTACATCTCTTCAACATGGTCCAGTTAATGTTGATTTCAAGCAGCAACACTAGCACTAACACTTGCGTATTTTCACCTCTGAAATATCAGCACCTACTTACTTAAACACTCCAGCAAATGTCTTCTGTTGTGTTTTCAACAGTGTGGGTTCTGCCTTTGCCTGCACCAGATCAGCCTCCCCTGGCACAGGATCAGAATTTGATCTGGTCAGGAAGCCATTATTTGCCAATCTGTTAGAGTCCTTTGGAGAAGCCATGGAGAATGTGCACAGAGGAGGTCAGCTGATAAATTTTTGGTTTTCGTTTTCAACAGCATCATTCCACAGAGGGTTTTAAGGAATTAAACTGACATGAAAGAAAGGGTAGGAGAAGAGTTTTACCCTCTTATGATCAAAGATTATAGTCTGTGAATGACGCATACATTTTTTAAACAGAGTAACATTTCCAATGAAGTCTCACAGAAACTTATTTGTAAGGCATTGCATGTTTGTAAATTATTTCGAGAAATAGTGCATGTCGAGGTATCAAAGCATGTTGTTGGTCTGAGTTTCTTAGGAATGTAGAAAAAACTGCATATGAGGAGCTTCAGGAGGAGTTCACCCCACCACGCATCTGAGCAATAAAATGCTAAAGAAAAGTTGGTATTAAGATATGCAAAGTGTTTGGCATAGACTTCAAATCCTGTAACTTCACATGTAACATGGTGATCATTCAATTGCCCAGCAACCCTGTGTGTATGAGCATCTTGAAAACTGCACAGCATTGATCCCTGCTCACTCACCCCCAGTCCCAGGGAAAAACAAGACAGGGAAGGGAAGGGAAGGGAAGGGAAGGGAAGGGAAGGGAAGGGAAGGGAAGGGAAGGGAAGGGAAGGTAAAGGAATGCCTTCCCTAGGATATTATTAAATA
>NC_031770.1:25574995-25636588 GCF_001522545.3 Parus major
GGAAGGGAAGGGAAGGGAAGGGAAGGGAAGGGAAGGGAAGGGAAGGGAAGGGAAGGGAAGGGAAGGGAAGGGTGATTTAACACTTGAGCTGGAGGAACCAGGAATTTCTCAGTCTAGGAGGAGTTAACTAAGTGAGATGTGATGGAAATGTTTAAAATCACAAATGGTGTGGAGCATTTTCAAGGGTGTTAGTGCAACAGCTAAGGGGAACACATGAAACAGACAAATGGGAGTACAAGAAGGTAAAAGGATACTCTTTCTCTTCAGTTCATAAGCTGCTCTGACTCATTTGTACAGCATATTGTGGATGTTCACATTGATTCAAAGCAGCCCATGAAAGCTGTTAAAACATAGAGGTGTCACCTCTGGCTCCAAAGTCACCAAGTTGACAGCTATTCTAAGGTGAGAAAGCACATCTGGAAAGCAATGTCCTCTGCTTGCACCATGTGAATTGCTGTACTAATCGACTTCAACTGATACTAAACAATTGGTGCCAAAACAACTTCACGAAAAGTGCTGAGGGAACATTGGCCTATTCAAACTCCATTAAACCTTTAGTCGAGTTTTGTACATTCTTGATAATGTCCTTTTTCTGTAGCAGGCGGCAGAGAATAGGTACTTTCTGAACCAGGCCTCAGAAAATTAGAAGAAATAGTGTCAGATCTTAAACGTTCTTTGGTTTCAAGACGATCAAATTATAACCACAACCAAGAACGCATGTACACACCACAGAGCTTCTTTTTTTGTCCCTGTTTTACACTGTCCCCATTGCACAACTTACCAAGGCTGCATCCTATGTCAGAAAAGGCAGCAGGACATTAGGGTTCAAGTTCTGTGAAATGTAAGCCTTAAAATTTCGAATTGAGAATTAAAAGAGGAAAACCTAATTATAAAACTTTTTTTAAAAAAGGCTAATTGGAAAAACAGGTTAAAATATTGCAAGCAAATGTCTTCCATAATGGTGCTATATTTGAACTTGTAGTATGATGATAGTGTGAGGGGAAAGAGTTAACTGGTAGATTTGCAGAATACATTTTCAGAGGAATAAATGATAAGGTAAAGGTTAGGTGCTCATTTTTTAGAGCTGTGGAAGTGGCAATAAAATGGCAGATGAAACTCAGTGCTGATCAGTGATATACATGAGAAGAAACAGCCCTAACTTTATATATGCAATAAGGTAACTAGCACTGGACAGGCAGCTATTAAAAGAGGGAAAATGCTCTTTTGAATGGTAATGCTTTTCTCAGATAAGAAATGTCCTTAGGTAACAATGTAAATGGAAATATATTAAAACCTGGCTACTTGAGTGTTTTGCACTAGTAAGGAGAGAAAAAACAAATAATTGCATGTCAGGATGTGAATAGGTTACACAAGGAGCATGAGCCTATTTTGGAACCAGCTTGCTCTTTGCTTATTATCTCAGTCAGACATTACAAATATGCAAAATACTCCGGTCAGTATTGTTTTTTAAGGGTGGCTAAAGCAGATGGGTGAATTGGTTTAGGTGAAAATAGAAACGGGCTTCTAATCTAGTCCTTTATTTTTTAAAGTGCTCTATCTCTGAACCTATTTTTCTGAAGTTTAGTAAAATCTGAGATTCACATGCTTCTGCATTTCCTGTTTTTGACCAATAGAGGAAACAGAAACATTGAAATACTGTAAGATGTTATTTTTAAAATATTTACACTCAGCCAACCAGGAAGTTCTGGAAATCTTGCAAGAAGTCTAATCCTGTAGGCTGTATAATCCAAAAATGGTCACACAAGTTTGTCCAGTATTTCAGGTATTTATAGTCCTATCTGCTGAGGATCAAACATATAGAGAGAGCTCTATGTTAGTATGAAAAAAATTTGGCATGTGTTGCCTCTGAAGAGCTTAATTCCCTAATGGGAAATATGCAGTAACCCTAGCTGCAGCCGAGCACCAAATGCCAAGGGGCCATGGGGGAGGTGGGGGCTGGGTTGTCACACAGGATAGGAAGGAAACTGCAGCTGCAGCTGAGGACACCCATTGCTTTCTGCAGGGTGGCAGGGAGAGCAGGATACTGGCAGGGGAGGGATGGAGGGATGGAGGGATGGAGGGATGGATGGATGGATGGATGGATGGATGGATGGATGGATGGATGGATGGATGGATGGATGAAGGGACGGAGGGTGATATGTGGTGCCCCAATGAGAGGATTGAGGAACAGGCAGGCAGGAACTGGAGAAACCAACAGCAGCAGTCCAAAGGCTGGGACGGTGTGGGGAGCGGGGCACAATGCAGGATGTGTGTGGGGCAGCAAGTCCATATATGCTGTGTAGCAGAAGGCAGAAAACAGAGGAGGCTGAGGAAAGGGAGGTATGGAGAAAAGGGGATTAGACCAAGAGTTTTGAACACCAGTGACAATGTTGCAATATATCCAAGGAGTGTCACTCTACAAAGGTGTGCCATGAGGTGGGCGGAAGTCAGGCGATGAGCCTACAGAGAGTGAATGTCAAAAGCAAATGTGATTTACTTTGAAGCATGATAGAGACAAACAATTCAGAATAGAGATACCCATCTTACAGAAAGATAGCAATGGACCTAAAAAAACCCTCAAAACCTAAGTTTATGTTGCAATACTCAACTTTCTTCTGCACTTCTGGTTTCTCAAGAATCTTCTGCTCCTTATCCTGCTGGAACTGGCTATTAAGAGTTTATAAGCAGGAGGAAATAGTGCATCAGTGACTGGTAGAGCACCAGAGTAGCTGGTATGTGAAAGCTAGTATTAATTTAGGGATGGTACTTAACTGCCTATGTATTTTGTGATTTACTCTTTAGTTTAACTTCTTCATACCTTGATTACTGACAGTATGAATGTTAGGCTAAAGCAAGCTAAGGAACTGTTCAAATATGTTTAACATATTGGAGGTGGATTTGGTTCATGTGATTGATGAAGCGTTTTCCATATTGTGAAATATCATGTTTTAAATAACTTTTTATGTGACTCTATATGGAAATTTCTTCTGCAATAGTATGAAGGCTGCTTTTTTCTATGACAGGACAAGCTGAAAACACAAGAAACCCCTGAAAAATTCATATCATTCATCAGAAGAAATTTTTAAGCTGTTTCATCATGTTCTAGACCAAAAAATGTGCCTTACATTAGCTCCAATTTTTGTGTATTTAACAAAATATCTCTTGCAGGATGAATTTGTATGAGCACATTGTACTGTCCTTCAGTCAGATATGTAGTGAATGGGAAGGAAAAAAGAAGTAATTGTTTCTGTCAGTTGTGTCTAAATAACAATAAGACAACTTGAAAGTCCTATGGTCTTAGGACTTTAAGAAGTCCAAGCTGCCTAAAGCTTGGGTAGACACGACAAGACAGCTAGCAGCAGGAAGCCACCAAATCTCTAACAAAAAGTCCCCTGCTCCCACCATTGCTCTGGTAGCACATTCTTGACTTCCTACACAGCTATGCCTGTGAGGCAGAGACCTTCCCCTCTTGAATCACAGGCTATCTGAGATCTCTTTAGAGCCACTGCATCCACACTGCATTTCATTTCCAGCAAGCTGTCACAGATATCTTGAGTCTGTCAGATTATCACAGAGCTCATCATTACTGGTGCCTCAACAGATGATATCTTCCCCTATTCATAGATATCAGTCCTTAATTGTCTGTGTGTCTATTTCACCATTGGCACAGCAATACACTCTTATGCATGGCATTGTAAAAGCAATTAGCTTTTTAAAAACTTCTTAGCTGGGATGTGACAGACTGTTCAAACCCAGAAAAAATATGTATCAGGGATAAACTGTTAGAGCTAGAGACTGTCCTTCCCATTACATACTTCATTGCTCATACTGACTCCTTCCAAATGACTTAAATTGGTGGGGCAACTACCAAACATGTTCCATGTCAGAACTGCAGGTGCAACACATTGAGCAAGAGCTGCCTTCAGAGATGCCCTGTTAAACAATAAGGGCATGCTCAATCAATATCTCTAAACAGCATTAAATGGGAATTAAACACCCTGCAGTTGTTTTGAACAGTAATGTGAACTAGAGTTTCTCTCCAGTGTTTGTTAAATTTTATGTCAGTGAAAATATTTTCTAGGAGCTTTTTAATGAGCTGTGCCCTCTGCATGGAAAGGCTCTGACGAGATCTGTATTTATGTTATTAATAAGTACGACACACAAATCAAAATAGTAAATCCAGAAATAATTAGGTTATAGTATATAGCTTTAATAAATATAATCACAAACATTTTTAGTCTGTTCACAATGGGTTTTTTAAATAAATATTTTAAACAGGAAAGTAGTTATTTAAGGCAAAATCCTATGGAAGAATTTTGGGAAAGGGTGAAAAATATACTAAGATACCAAGTACATCAAAAATTATGACTCATACTTGTGGTTTTATTACTTAAGAATAAGGTATTACAAAGTTGCTTCAAATTTACAAAGTGCTCTCTGGAGTTACAGTCCTGTCACAAATCAGAGATACTTTGATCAGGTGAAATGGAGAAAGAGATGTGAAACGGCAAAACAGGACTATTACCAGTAAGTATGAAAACAATTAACCATCTACCAGTATGTAAATAGACTATTCCCATATATCTAATAACCATTGATATATAGTCCCATATATCAAATAACCATATATCAAATAGCCACAAATCATTATTTGCTTTTGTGCTCAAAGTAGAAGTGGGTAGTGACTCTCAACAGCATTTCAGGCACCCACTGGCTGCTCAGAAAAAATTAGGATGGAGAATTAAGAATGCCTTGGTGGGGCTATGGAACAACTGGAATTTGATATGGGGGAGGAGGACTTTGGTAAAGAGATTTAAGACAAAGTCTCCAAAGTATGAGAACTAGCTTTGTATGCAGAAACAGGGATTTGAATGTCAGGGGAGCCAAAGAGGAGAGTGGGTGCAGTGGGTGTCAAAGTAGGTGATGGTTCAGAGCTTTTGATCACAGAATTACTGAATGATTAAGGCTGAAAGGAACCACCAGTGGGGTCATCTAGTCCAGCCTCCCTGCTCAAGCAGGGTCATCCGAAAGCACAATGCACTGGATTGCATCCCAATAGTTCTTGAATACCTGCAGTAAAACAGACTCCACAGCCTCTCTGGACACTCTGTTCTAGTGTCCAGTAAGCCACACAGTAAAGAAATTTATCCACATATTCAGATGGAACTTCCTGTGCCCCCATTTCTGCCCATTACCTACTGTCCTATTGCTTGGCACCACTGAGAAGAACCTGTCTCCTCTTGATGCCCCTGCTTCAGATACTGATAATCTTTGATGAGGTCCCCTCTGAGCCATCTCTACTTGAGACTGAACAGGCCCAGCTCTCTCAGATGTGAGACTTTGTCAGAAACAGCAAGATTTTACATATGATCTGGAAACAGTTGTGGCAGAAGTGTAACACAGGTTGTACATGTGGTTGGAGAGTAAGTCCAGGACTGTTCTCAGCAATAAGTCTCAGTGTCAGAGAAAATAGTGGCACAGATAGTGTAGAAGAGATCAAAACTGTTTAAGGAAATATGGGGACTTGTTTTTTTTGTTGGAGACAGGCTAAGGTACAGGGTTATGTGGATGAAGATAAGGTAGGATGGTACCTAGCAGAGATAAATTTCTGAGCCTTTGCCTCTTAAGTAAGGCTTGTTAAACATTTGGCTGAAGGAAGAAGATTGTGTTAAAAATACACAATCTTCTCAAACAAAGAGAAATATTACTTTGTAGTGGGGAGGATATCTGAAGCTCTCCAAGGATACATGAAGGTCATGATGAGAAAAAGCTCTGCAAAGAGTTTATTGAGAACAGTTCTGTGACATTAAGGAAGTCATAAACATCTCAGTACTGGATCAGTAGGGATGAGTTAAAGCAGAAGTTGATGGAGTAGTTTAATACTCAGAAAAAATTTGTCATGCGGTAAGAACACATAGAGTTGGAAACTGTCTTTAAGAGATGAGTCTACAGATAGGAAGCATGCAATGGAAAGTCAGCAGAAAACTGGGGAAATGAAGGAGACAGCAAATAGTACTGACAAGTGGTGGGAGAACATGAGCAGAACATATCTTAGATATCTATCTTAGGTAGAAAGGAAGAAAGACTAAAGAAAAGTACAAAATGAGAATTGTATATTAACCATGGTTGTGGCCATCAGTTTCACTCTGTAACAGAATAAAAACTTCCATCTGTGGGAGTCCCTGAGATGGGGAAAGCCTAACATCCTTTCCAAATCAACAGAACTTTTCTTGATTGAGAAGATAGCAAGTGTTTTACGTAAGTGAATATATTTCAGTGCTGTCTTCGTTGCTATCTTGAGTAAGGATTACTGACATTTTGTCCAGAAATCAATTTGTTTCCATAAGAAGTTACATGAAACAGTTTTGATTTTTTCCTAAAGGAAAGGAAAAAAAAGCCAGTGTTAGAAGAAACCTTCTCATTGAAAATGGACATACATATTAAAACCTAAAGCTATGTTCTATGCTTCTAAAACCTCAGAACTTCTAAAAATATGTTGAGGACAAGGCACAAAATCAGGAACCCAAAGATTTTTAATAATTAGTTTACATATTCAGAAACAAAACACTGTTTCACTGGCTGTCACATCCAGCTGAGAACCACCACCTTTGTAATACTGTGGCCTGCCTCCCAAGGTGTCAAGAGAGAAGAATAACATATCCAACTGAAATTACTGGAAGGACTACAGGCCAAATGTAATGAGATGATCAGTGAATGCAAATGAACCCTCTCACTTCAGACTGTGATAGAATGACTTCTCTGAATAGTACAAAAATTTCACGAAGGTTTTTAGGCTAATAGATAAGAGCATATCGCTAATTTTAAAAATTACTTGAATAATTATCCTCCTTTCTAAATATTTTCTTAATTACTCTCTGCCATATCTTCATTTTTAAAGCAGAAAGTTAAGTGTAAGACTGACGAGTTAGAACATGTTAAAACTTTGCAGGTATCCAAATCTGAACTGCTGATAACTGGGCTTAATCTGTAGGACTGGTATGTATGAAAACTCTAATTTACTTCCTAGATAGAAAAAATAAAGACTGAAGAATCAGCTCTTACATATTAATTATTCAAAGTTTACATTTTTGTACTGAAGGATCAGTTAGCTGAGGGTGTGCATGTATGTGTAAATATACAGATAGCCAGGCAGACAGATAGAATTAATTTTTTTTTTTTTTTTTTTTTTTTTTTTTTTTTTACTGGCCTAAGTAGAGACTTTTCTGTCACTGATCACCAGTAGGTTTGCTTTTGCTCGTACACCACAGTTGTTAGCTGTCTCTGACTAAAATGGGCTGAAATGCACCAACATGGCAGGGACTGGGGACGGGTGGCACTGAGCAAAATGGTTTTGCCACGCAGTGATACACTTGAGCTTTGACAGAAGACTAACCCACTGTCAATCATCCTGTCTTTGCCAATCAAATGCACATCCTTCTAGAAGTGCCTGCAGTTGACACTGGCACCCCAAACATAGCAAAAGGTTAATGCAATGACATTTCAGAGATGACACATTGTCAAAGGCCCAGCAAAAATAGCAGAACCAGACTGTGTTTAGGAAAAACTAGTGTGTTCTACAGGACACACACATGACGACATTCCCAGAGGGGATAGGTTGGGTGTAAACACCCTTGAAAGACCTTGTTCAAGGAAATCAGGAATTGGGAATGAATAACAGCAGAATAAGATCTGGCCAGGACCCTGAGGTTCTTTCTTTTCTCATGTGTGGAAAAACAAAGGTGCTTTTGCCAGACCTCTGCCTAACCTCTGCCAGAGAAAAGTGCAGGAGCTAGAATGACAAAGATTTTGGAATCTACAAAGGAAGCCCCCATTTAATTACAGGGATTTTCAGGGCAGCTTATGACTATAAAATGTATAATAACTTATTTTTCTTCTTAGGTAAAGATGCGTAGCACTCCCACCCATTTTCAAAAGGCATAATTGACAATTAAAATAATTCTGGTAAGGCAAAAGCTGCGTATTTAGAAAGTCATATTACAGTATGTATCCCTACCCAAATAGATGCTATGTACATATTTTAACATTCTATTTCAATTGCTCTCTCCCTATCCCCATAAATTTTCCATTTGTTTCCATTTTTCCTCTGGCTTGCTTGTTTTTTCATCTGTCTCATGTAGAAGGGTCCCTCTCCTGGCATCTTCTTCTAATCTCATCTCAGTGAAATGCAGTGTGAACATTCATATTTGACCCATTACTGTGAAGAGCAAGTGTGTTGGAAAGAAAGTGAATGTCCCTGAACATCAGAAAAAGAGCAGTTGGGAGCAGGGACTCTTTTCTATCGTGACACTTCCCATTTACTATGACTAAGCTCTGTTGACCTATTGCAGTTACAGATAAAGTCAGTATGTCTTATTAATTTATTTGTTATTTCTGTGGTTTGTTTGTTTGTTTATTGAAACTTCAGTGCTCTCTGAAGACATAGTAATGTGCATAAGCAATCACTGGGCCTAACGGTAGAAAATAAAGCTATTTCAGAAAAATTTGGGTAGTGAAATAGAAATCAAAATGCCCAGTGATAAAGACAAATAAATTTTATAAAAAGAAGGTAACTGTCGATTCCTTGGAGACACTGGCAAACACTTAATGGCTGCTGTTATCTGGACCTGAGTTTCTTTTCCTTGGCATCTGTAGTAAAACTTCAAGTGACCTCAATAAGAGTAAGACTGGAATTAATATAAGCTCTCAATGTTGTCTCCTGCAAAGCTAAGTGCCACAGACTGCCCTTGCATTATGGGCTGATCATCAGCTACTTTATCCTGCCAATGTACCTTTAAAAACGCAAATATTAAGAAGTATCATTTCCATTCTAATGAGTGTTCCTACTTTAAGAAAAAGAGATAAGCCCAAGCCAGATGTATATATACAAAAATTGTCCTTGAAATATAGGGTAATAGCTTGTTCTGACACCTTACAACATGCTCTGAGGTCAAAGAAGAAAAACAGTCAATCCCTAGGAAGAAATCCCTTCCTCTGGTCTAGGAAAATTCTCATTCCAGAAGGTGTTTTTCCCTCTGGGGCTGCTTATCTTTCTTGCTCGGCTATGGAGGCAGTCTGCGCAATGTGCAGTCCAAACACCTAACGTGTAGGACCTAACGTTAGGTGAATTTAATCTTAACCTGAAGTTCCACTACAATGAATTTTCATCTCCCACATCCATCACCTTTCATGTCTTAATCACTGTCCTATAATATGATTTTTGCTTGCTTCTATCACAGAAATCTCTACAGGAGAAACTTCTGTCTCTTCCAACAGTCTTTCTTCCCCTTTGGGACAATTTCAGAAAGAGAGATAATCATTTACCAGCCAAGCATCTGTTGATTTAATTACTTAATTAGACATGAAGGCCAGGGAATTATGCCCACACAGCACGTATAACTGGGTGATGTGTGTTCACACCAGTGGGCTATTTTGGACTGGTGGCTGATTTTGAGACATGTGTGGAACAGTGTACCTTGACAACTGCAGGTGGTATAAGCATACTTAGAGTCCTATTGATAAAAGAAATGTGGAAACTTATTTCTCAGTCCTGCTCTGGGGCTGTGACTGGAAGGCATTGACAGTGGCCTTGTGCTTACCCATTTTTCTGGTGAAAATATTCATTTTGTAGGTGATAAGGAACTGTAGAGGCAGGTTACAGTTGAGTATCACTTTTAAGGATAATATTAACACAAAAATATCCAACATCTAAAAAAGTTGGTGTCTATCTCCAAAAAAGTCAGAATGTTTCAACTAAAATCAACCCGGCCGTCAGATACAAGCAGGAGAGATCCAGTGGTATTCTTGGATGTGTCTAGATTGAAAGATTTGGAAGTTATGTTCTAGTCTAAAGAATACATTGATTGCTCTCTTCTCATGCTTGCTTATGGACTGAGAGATCTATGCAACTAAATTATTGCTCAACAGGAGAAGACTTTCAGAAGATGATTCATAATTTCTCTAGTCAATAAAGTTTTACATAGTTTCATGTTGAAGACTGTACACTAGCAGTAAATGTTTTCTCTCTGAATTACAAAATGTTTCTATAACTCAGCTCAAGATAACTGAGGTGTTAAACCTCTCCTTTTATGTTTGTCTTTATCTACACTGAAATAGTCATGAAAGTTTGGTAAAGGGCAGGTTGCCTATCCTCATGCATAGAAAGATTTATGACTTACCATTTGTTTCTTGAAGAGAAACTGTTCTGGCTGCTGGACAGTTCTTCAAGACAAGAAGAGGACTTTTCTGAGCTTCGTGGGCCCAGCTTGCTGAACATACAGATGCTCTTGTTTCAGCATTTTGTTGTCATAAGAGAAGCAACAGAGTTAAAGATCTAAGTCATTTACTCTATTAAAAGTGTTTCCACTGGTTCTTCCTGTTTGTGTTTTATTAAGCAGTACAGTATTAGATCTGGAAGCAAGATTTCAGGGTACACATTCTCAAGTGTTGCAAACTACTTTTGGAAAAGCAAAAAAGCCCTTGTAGGACTATTCAGCCAAATAGTGATATTTTTGGTGAAAGGTGAAGTCAACCAAATAAATAAGGCAAGGTGCAAAAAGAAGTTTATTGCTGCTCTCTTCATTAACAGAAAAAAAAGTTGCAATTATGGCTTTATGTTCCTTTTAACAGAACTCTTGGAGCCAGTTACAGTCTTCTGTATCTGTTCTCAGATGTGTTTACACAGTCTACATGCATTCTGTGCCTGCATTGCAAGCACCAGGATCATCTCTAAATGAAGGAGACATGACTGTGTGTGCCATGTAGAGTCAGTTTTCCCTGGGTTGCTTACTCACTACAGATGTATTTATAATGATTAGCCAGAAAAGCTGTTACTGAATAAATGTGTAACTTATGTGTCAGGATTTGGGACTGTAAGCTTCTCTTCAAGGGTTGTGAAGCAGTTGTATGCTGCCTGAGAGTAATCTTTGGATCTTACCAGGCCCTGAAATTCTTGGAAGAATTCCTTGGCAATGGCTGAAAAACTGTGTACTTGTCCATGTTCAGTCTTCCAGATGGTGGTCTATAGACAGACCCTTTGCTGTGCCTTGTTTGTGTGTTTTTTTGGTCTGTAGAACATCAGGAATCTTTTTGACATAGCAATGAATTTTAACTTTGAGCCCCACTGCAAGGAAGTGAATGCAACTGCCTTTATTAATACAAATTGTGCAGTTGGACAAATGTAATGGCATGAAAATAGCATGCTGCTAACTTGCTTTTGAAAAGAAACTTGAAAGAGTCTGTATACAGTGTGACTGTTACATTGTACAAAATTTTCCTTTGAAGAGATGAAAAAAATATTGTTATGCTTAGTATTTTCATCTGTCTATTAACCATTCCAAATATAGTCCTTGTTAAATATATGGGATGGCAAGCTTTTTACAGAAGGAGCTTCTTTTAAAATTGCTCAGACACATAAAAGGTTGCCTTATTCTACAGACTAGAAGTCAGCTTACTCAGAACATGCTTTTGCATTAGTATTAACTAATATTACTTTTCCACAGCATGTATAGTAATTATTTTCTGTGTATACAAAGAAAATGATGTATGCATAATAAAGACACTAACTTAGAGGGATGTAGTATGCAAGGTGCTCTACAAGGTCAAATCCAGCCCAAACTTCCTTTTTCCTTTTCATTATTATTTTTAGAAGGAGTCTTCATACTTGTAGGTGGTGACTCAATGGGATTTGATATGAAGATGTGACACCTCATCTTAAATTCCTTAACCACATTTCTTAAGTTGACAGGAATGTCAGGAAGTGTGCCTGATAAGGCTTGCTGTCCTCTCCGAGCTGACTAATCATACATGAAGTCTTGGCAAGAGATAACCAGGTTACAGTAGAGCCAAAATGACATCACATCAACTCAATTTCATATCCTGTAGACACCAGTGCCTATCACCACTCCAGGTTGCTAACATCCTTGACACACAAATGGTATTTTCAGTCTCCGATGTCCCCCTTTTACCCTGTGTCTGTCACTCTGGGGTAAATCAGGAGCAAATTTGTCACTAAATATAAAGAACCATTAACTCACGGGCACTTTGTCATCTGAAGCATAATTTTCTGTGCACAGCTCGCCAGTCCCTGAACTCTAGCTATTTGCATAACAGTTTGCTGTACGAATTTACGATGGAGGATAGTGCTGAACTTGTTAAAATTCCATGTGAATCTCAGTACAGAAAATGGACTGGTGCTTTAAATCTTGGAGAGTTGTTCACATCAATAATGAATTTAAAATAATTTATTCACTTCAAGTGTAAGTGGTTGGCATACAGTCCTTACAGCTGGTTTGTTGAGATAATTGATTTCCATATAGTTTAAAGATGGGGAAAAGAAACATATGACAACTACAGTGGGTTTCGAGGCAATTGTGAATGCCATATCAGTTTAATTATAACTCCATCTTTAGCTAACATGGGTTCTGTCCTATTGGAATGAAAATATCCCAGCAACTTGAAATGTAACAGTGATGAATTTTTTATGTTCTTCTACCTACCTTGTATGCTCGCTTAGGGCACTGTTACAAGTACACTTCTAGTTTTTTCAGTGGATAGTTAACATGACATGCAAGACTGGTCTGCATGACACAGATAACTCAAGGGAATAGCAACAGAGTAAATGAGATGCATTAGTATCTGGATGTGAACTAGGGGATATAAGTTCTCCAAACTTCTTGTTTAATTTATAGAATTGGTTTTTTCCCCTGTGCATAAGATTTCAACATGGTAATCATATTCAGGAAATGAGCTGTTCCCACTTCAGGTACTAATATCAATATGTAAAATATAACCATTAACCAGATGTACTACTCAGGGTGCCTATTATATGTAAGCAAGCTAGCTGAGGTGATAACAGAAGCTTTTACTTAAAATGTAGTCATACTTATCCTGGAAACACTGGGAGAACTGTGAGGTTTTTTGTTTTGGTAAGATTTTTATTGACCGCTCTACTCAAAAAACAAGGACCTGGAGAGACAAAGAGTGTAATAAAAATTTGCTTTGCAACAGCTCATTTGTGAAGCACCCCCTTTGCTGAGGTCCAATCTGGCTGCCCTACAGGGGACATTTTAAAGGAGGTGGGCAGCACTTCCATATTCTTACAGGTAGGACATGCAGAGGACCAGAGGACTGCTAGAAACCCCAAACTTCACTCCATTTTCTCCTTCCCACTAAAAATTTATTTACATAAATTGTAAATAGAAGACTTTTGTTTCATTCTTACACCATTTATTCATAAGTTTCACTCTGTAGTAAAAAATGTAACAGACGGTGTCCAGTAAACTTTCTAGCAGTCAGGAATTCCTTACTGAGTTGTTTCTGCTTCACCTGATGTAACTTCCCTGATTACAATCAGGGTCCTATACTTAAGTTCCAGTGTTAAGTTGAAGCAATTCCTGCGGGATAAGGCCATAGTTTTGTTTTAGTTTAATAGAAAAATTCTGAGTATATCTCAAATATTTTTCTGGCATCTGAGTATGCTGGAATAAATGAAAAAAATCCTCCTCTGAAATAAGTTATAAACTGTAGTGGTGAAATAAGGGTCTAGCTTGACATAGATGGCACAACATTCCCTGCCATTAACTTATTTTTTTACAGATAGATACAAACTTTTCTTTTGATATTACTAAAAAGCAGAAAGTTCCCCTCCAGCTTCCAAGAGTTCTTTAGGAGTAACTGTTGAAGACCTGCAATTAAAGGCAAAATACTTGGTTAAAAAAAAATAAAAAAATAATAATAAAAAAAAGAAAGAATAGCGTAAGTCTTCTGGTATTTACTTCCAGCTCCAATTCCAGAATACAAGATTTCTTTTAAAATTAAGCACAACAGTAAGATGCTGGAAAAGATCATGCAGGTCACTGACAGTCACCACATATATATTTTGTGATGCATAATCACATTACAACTTTGTTCCCTGTTTGTGGCTCAAATATGTAGCTTTGATTCTGTAAGTGTGCACTATGAACACATATTCATAATTTTTGGCTGGAGCTTGGACTGAGTCTTGTATCAAGTAGTCCCTGTGGGGAATCACACCAAAATCATCTTCCCTGTCTTACTTTAAAGACAATAAAGACAGTCCTGGAATGATGACCAGGAGCTCTGGGGACTTAAAAAGGATTATTGGCACACAGATGCATTAACACTGGAAAGAGCTGAGATGAGTAAAGAAACTAAAATGGGGGCTCCATACAGAAGCAACTCTCTCTAGCATCTGATTTTACAATACAACAGAAAATTTTGATTGCGTAAGAAATGCTGGTGGTTGATTTTGTTTGCAAGCTGTTCCTGAAATGTATCAAGAAGTGGAAGTGAACTGGAAATTGTAGCAGAGAAATCACCAGTCGAAGTACCACCAAGACTTCCTACGGGAGAACAAATTTGCAAAAATACCCTTTCACTGTTAAATATAGGCTCAGGTCTTGTTGATATGCCTGAAGTGGCTTGTTATGGGCAAGCAGGAATTCTGCCAATGGAGATAAGGTAGCCAAGTGTGAAATCTGCTATAAATAAAGGAAGTGTTCTGCAAAAGCACTGTGCCATGGCATTTAACCTTCTGCAACTCTGAATCCAGTCAGGTGAGTGGCACACACTAATAAATAGATGCCAACATTTTTTTTTGTCTTTCATGCTTTCATTATATATTTCAGGTTGCATTTTTGCCTCCCAGACTGCTGAGCTAACCTGAATACTAAGTAGGTAGTGGGGACTGACACTTTTCTTTTTAGTCATTGACAGTAATTTGTAACACCTTGCTTCCTCCCCTCAGCCTCCACAGGGAGAGAAGGGAAGAGCTGGAGAATAGATCTTTCAATACCCAGTGATGGATGCTTACATAACTCCTTGAGGGAGACATGTCCCCCTCCTTCAGAAGGGATGTGGCCTGTCCAAGCATCTAGTAGCTTTACTAGCTTTTAGGACAAATGTTTGTTAGGTGTCAGAGGAGGTGTCAGAGAGGTGTCAACCTGATTTACTTGCCATTCTCAGCCACTGAACAGCCATACTCAGTTTCAATAGGAAAAGGCAAAAAATCTCAGAGCTATATAATGTTTTCAATTATCATAAAACAACATTTTTTGTGTGCCATTTTTATGTAAAAGTTGCTCCTATATCTAAGAAAAAACAGACTATTTATTCTGTTCTGTAAAGTCTCCATAGAATACAAGGAATTACACATAAATTTTCTGCTTCTTCTGAGGTATGACATAAAGTGAGTAATTGACAGGACTTTGTCCCTCTTGGAGTTAGTGAAAAAAGCCCTTGAATGGTTTGACTCAGACCTCTAACTCTTATTTTTGGTGATGAAAAGTACTATGTGATAGTACTGGAATGATCTGCCTGGGGAGGCGATGGAGTCACCATCCCTGGATGTGTTTAAAAACTGACTGGATGTGGCACTTGGTGCTCTGGTTTAGTTGAGGTGTTAGGGCTTGGGTTGGACTTGGTGATCTTGAAGGTCTCTTCCAATCTAGTCATTCTGTGATTCTGTGATTCTGTGAAAAGTATTTCTCGATATCCCAGACCTGCAACCACATGGTAGAACATGTCTTTTCAGCTATTAGAATGTGCTGTGTACTGTGGCAAGTTGTTAGTGATGCAACAGGTTTAATCTTTTGGGATGTCATTGGATAACTATATCCACAATTATGAAAACTGCATTCAGTAAAGAGCACAACTTGAAGCACATTTGTTTCTTTCCTTGCTGAAGGCTACCCTAGTGGTGTATGCTTTGAGAAGTTCAGCAATAGCAGCAGAGCTGCTGGCAACAAGAGTGACAAAGTTTGTAGGGCTAGGTTGAAAAGCATGGATATTGATGGGAGAATGACCTTTTGGACACTCAAACTACATCCTGCATTGCCCCTTGCTTTGGCTGTGACTTTTTTTCTGTGTCCAACCTGACCACTTGATTCAGATCCATTGTCTCAGCCAGGTAACGTCTTGCTCCTAATGTCTTTCATTCAAGTGTTTCTATATACAAATGGGTGTCATCTGCTGGCTCAAAATCTTAATATTTCCTTTCAGTTTCTGACCAAGAAGTGGTGTTTGATTTTTCTAAGTTGCTGAGAGAGTAGGCATGATTGATTCAGTGTGTTGCAGAAAGGATGTGAACACAAATGCATATGAATGAGAATTTATTAGCAGGTTCTACAGTTGATGGCACATATCAAAAATGACAAAGAAAAAAAAAGAAGTGGGGGGAAGGAGGGGTGCAGAGAGAAAACTCTCCCAAGTGGCAAGCTGGAAGGAGAAGCTGTGGTTGGCATCATGAGACAAGCAACTTCCTCAGGCATCCTACCCAGGGCAATAGGTGGTTCCAATACAAGGCTTTCCCTACAACAACTACATTGTTTTGTTCAGGACTCACTTAAACTCCCTACTGATTTTTCCCATTTCCAGTGCAAGCTTTGAGCAGGGGGAGGTGCTGTGTGGCTGGTTAGTTGGGTGAGCTCTGTATTTTTGAGTCCCTTGGTTTAAACCAAAGCTACAGCCAAAGGAAAGACAGTGGAAAAGGAGTAGGTGATTCTTGCCCTGGTGACAGTCACTTCCACTGGAATGTGCCATGCCAACACTATTGGAGTACACAGGCAATATCCCTACCTCCAGCAGGGCCCTGTGGTCTCAGGAAATCCTGGTCCCATGCACAATTTCCATGGTGCCAAAAGCAACATTCATCCCTTCCAGTGCCACTCAGCAGAAGACAAGGAATACTGTGTGTCCCTCCATTATAAAAACCATCCAACTTTCCAACCTGAGCAGGACACACCAGTCATTGCCCACAGGGAGGACAGGCTGCTGTAGGGAGTTTTGTTCACCTAAAATGCACTTGGAGGTAGGCAGAAGACTGTTGCTGATGACCATTGGCACACCTCTAAGTTCTGTTAAAAAATAACAGTAGATTTATCAACAAATGAATTGGTACTCCCAAAGTGCTTGATTAGCTGGTATGTTAAGCATCATAGACAGGAGTAAACACAGGACTATAAGTAATAGTATAGTATAGTAACTTATAGTTACTATAAGTAACTATACAGAAAAAAAAAGGAAAGCCATGTCTCACATTAAATATTTACTTCTCTTTTCCCAGATTACGTGCAAGGATTCTCTGCAGTCAGAGTGTAAAATGCTGTTTGTAGAGTAGGGGACCCAATGCCACTGCTTCTATGTTAAACTATTTGGTTTTTGATCATTGTGTACACATACTGATATTTATGGTGATGTAAAGAGCCTCAAGATGTAAAAGAATAGTATCATATTTAAATAGAAACTGGATAGCCAATTTTAGTGGTTTATATTAAAGAAATTCCTGAAAATAAAAGAATTATTAAATAACTGCGTTTTACTTATCCATACACTGAAACAGCCATTTCACAATTAGTCTCTTAGCATTGAACCACGCTGTGCTGGAGATGATAACGTAAGGAAGCAGGCATTTGACATGTAATCCCTATATTTCCTGTTTTCATATGAAATTCTGCTTACATATACCATCACACATACAAAAAAATCCACATTATACCTTTCTTCTCCTTCCTAATGCATCACACATAGCAATATCAAAAAATGTCCTTTATCCGTACATTTCATTTGATAAAAAATAAACATCTGAATGCCCATGAGCAAAAAAAACCACAAAAAAACTAACACAGACCTTTTCATTTTTGCTCTTGAATCTCCTTCACTTCCAACTCTTTACTTTAGTAGTCACACATGATCTTTGTCTGGACTTTGCTGTTGCTTTGTGCCAGCTGCAGAGCTGCACTGATGTAATCTGCATGGCAGTGCACCTATGTAAGGTGCAACCTGCTGGCTCCAAGGGACTGTGGGTACCAAGACTCTGGTGGAGGGTTAGAGAAACTTTGTGGCCTTTCTCCAAATAATTTCTAACTTTGAAAATTTTGGTTGATTAAATCTGTGCCTGCTGACACCTATTTAAGTGAAACCAACCAACCAACAAAAAAGCACCCAAAAGAACCCAAACAAAGAAAAAAACATGCAGAAGTGCTGGTTTTGTATTTATGCATGAGCAGGAGGCCTTGATTTATTTGATGTTTGTTTGCATAACCCTAACCAATGTTATTTATCTAGATTATTTATTATTCATAGACCTCTGTAAATAGTGGCCACACACACCAGTATGTTTGCACTTCTGCATCTGCAGTGATGGATTCTGACCAGCCTTTCAGAAATATTTCATAATCATTTCATTCTAGAAACAGCATCTTGCTGTTGAAGAAATAAATTTGAGATCTTGACTCCATATTCAGTCATTCCTTTGTATTAACTGATTTCATATGAATCATTAGAAATTGTCATCTCCACAGAAGTTTATAGCTTGAAACAATTAATACTGTGTAGAATTAACTTTTCACAACCCATGACACCCATATTAGGTGTACAAAACCCAAACACATATAAAGTAATAAAATAAATGCTTAGTTGTCTTCTTTTTACTTCCTCTGATGACAAAATATAAATACCTTGTAGTAGTTCTCAATAAGTATGAAAAGCATTTCATTTATCAATGAGTATTCTGTTTTGCTATTCATTTATAATGAAAAAAGCAGCAGCTAAGTACAGAAAAATTTATTTTCACTTTTATCATTCACTTGCAAGAAGTTACTCCCCAATTACTTATTAGCTGTGGAATAATACTGAAATTAAAATGAGAACTCCAGTCAATATTGCATGCATCAAAAATTATTAAAATCTTCACTTACTGAGAACTGTGAAATGTTTATTCGTTTTTCGACATAGAGTCCTCCAGGGAGTGCTACAAATCCACACAAACTCACTGCACCTTCAATGTTGCATTTGGAGTGTTGATTTAGATGGAATATGTGTAAAAACTCCTGTCGACAGACAACTCTCTAGTGACTATACATCTGCAAAGGCTCAAGAACATAAACTATTGCAACATGAGTCTGGAATAAATTGTGTTCACCTCATGAATTCTAGATCTGCTTGGTCCACAGTAACAAAGGAAAAACTTGTGTTTTAGAATTAGGGAACCAGAGTTTATTTCATCATCCTGTATATGTGTGTGTAATTTTAAACCAAATTTGTTCCTAAATTGCAGAATGTTAGTGAAATTAACGAAGGAAAGAGGATTGGTGAAAGTAGGACATGAGGTGATGTGAGACTGGTACAACAAGTTCCCTGAGCTACCTCAGAGCCAAAGGTAAAGAAGCTGACTTCTCTTCAGGAAAAAAATGAATCAAGATTTTTACTCCACAGCATTCTACTTGGTTTAGATCCCCTAAAGCTACTCTGTATTCCCTGTAAAGGTAAAAACACTTTTAGTTTCTATCTCACAGATTATCAAAAAGAACATTCATATTGGAATGAAACAACAAAACAACAAAACAACAGAACAACTTTTCCCAATATTCTGTCTCCTGAAAACCAAAGTAACTACATGGTGGTTCATCACTTGCTACTATTGTAGACCAAGATTTTGTATTCAACAGGTGTTTCAGGATTTGCCTTCCATGAATTTAGTAAGCCTTTACGGAGTTTACTTATCTTTAAGGATTTGCAATTACTTGTGGACATGAGCAAGTCTCACATTTCAGCTACCTAATCTGTGAAAAAAGGTCTCTTTCATTTCGTTTCTTCTCCAGTCTTGTGTACCATTTGTTCCTGCATTGTGATAAATTGTCAATAATATTTCATATTTACCTTCTCTGTGTCTCCTGAAGAAATGACGTTCTATGTTAACCCTCAGTCACTTCTTGTCCGCACAGATGCCTTATACTCTTCAAGACATTCTCATCCAGAATCTAATCAATGTGGCTGACCATTCTCTCCATCTTTCAGTGTGTTTTTCTGTTTACCCGTATTGTTTTTGAGATGAGGTGACTGTACACCACAGGCTATATATCAGCAGAAGTTTCTGATCTGTTCTCCACTGTTTTCCTAATGTTCTTAACTGGGTTTACTGTTATTGAACACAGACCTGGCATATTTATCAGGTTCTCCAAGATGTCTTTCCTGAAATTAAACTGTTAATTTAGTGATCACGTCTATGTAGACGTGTTTATTTTTCCTACATGCATTGTCATTCTTGAAATAGAATGTATTGACTATTATTTTATCACCCAGACACTCATAGACTAATAGAATCACAGAATCATTTATGTTGGAAAAGACCTTTAAGATCATCAAGTGCAACTATTGACCCAGCACTGCCCAGTCCACCATTAAACCATATCCCCAAGAGCAACATCTAAAGTCAACTAAAGTCAACTAAACTCCAGGAATGGTGACTCAACCACTTCCTTGAGACAGTGTCTTCCACTGCTTGAAAACCATTTCCATGAGGAAATTTTTCCTAATATCCAGTCTAAACCTCTCCTGGTACAACACTTCGTCTTGACCTATCATTTATGACTTGGAAAAGGGACTTACCTTTCTGATCACAGAAAAGCTACAGCCTCCTTTCAGGCAGTTGTAGAGAGTGATAAAGTTCCCCATCTGTCTCCTTTTCTCCAGTCTAAACATCCCTCAGTTCCCTCAGCCACTTACCATACTTGTGCTCCAGACCCTTCCTCAGTTCCCTTGCCCCTGTCTGGACATGCTCCAGGACCACAATGTCTATCAAAAGGTGTATATCAAGAGAGGTTTTTTTCTTTAATTCTTCACATAAGTTTTAGTTTTTCTACCTTGAGTAATTCTGTGTCAGTACAGATCTCAGCCCAGGTTCCCATGGGTCCATGAAAGCAGTACCCTGTTTTCACGGAGAAAACTGGTCATTTGTTTTTTCTTCCTTATTTGGTTCCCTCACACTTTTTTCCCAATGGTGAACATGCTGTGTTTACCTATGAAACAAGTCTGATTTGCACTGTCATATTGCAGCTACAAACACTGTTTCAGGAAATGAAATATACAATTAGTCTTCCTTTTCATTTGCCTTTTTAGTTTCTTTACACATTATTTCTTAATATAGTTCTTACACCCTTACTGCTTCAGTTTTCATCTCTATCACTTTCCCTGCCTGTGTCTTTGTGTTCACTTTCCCATCCATCCAAGTTCCCATACAACGCCTTCTCCTGTTACCTTTTCCTGGATGACCTCAACCCTTTCCTCGTTACTCGCATCCTTTTATGCAGGCTTACTAGAGATACAGTATCTGTACCATTTCTCACATTCCACTGTCAGTTACTCACTAAACATAGCAACCAGATGTAACCTGTGCATGAGCTAGTCACTGAGTCTGGAGGAAGTCTTTTCACTGGAGTAAGTAGAGTGTGGAGTCAAGTTGTCTGTGAAATCAGGCTGACTTATGTATGAGGCTGGTTTAAAGACAGTGCACTGCTATTCCCAGCAGACACAGGGAATAGGAAATATGCCATTTCCCCTCTTGGGCTGTTTGACCAGGTGACTTGGATGCCATGAGAAGAGGGTGAGGTCTGCCCTGGTGGGTTGCAGTGTACCAGGCTGAAACACACACTTCTCAGAGTCATCTGCCTCCCCAGTGAATTTCAAGCAAGGGGTGAGTAGGTCCAGGGGGAACATTTCAAAAGCTCAGGAATTTATGCCTTTCCTAGTATTTGGCAACTGAGGGGTAACGGAGCTGCCAGCAGATAGAGAGAAGAATGAACAAAGCCTTGCAGCAGGCAGGAAGTTGGTTAACTCACCTGGGCTTGTTGCAATTGACTGTAGAGGCAGCAACAAAACACAGGATACCAAGCATTGCAGCCACGAGCCTGGAAAGCTGTGCTGAATTTTGCTCTTTAGTACAATGGCTCCTTCAAAGAGGTAGCAAGCACAGTAGTTAAGTATCTCAGCATGAGCACAGCAGAGACACAGCAGCCATCCTGTCACCTGTCTGTCACCCATGACATGGAGCAACAGAACTGGGACACCATAGTGGAATTTCTTTATGATAAGATGGAGCCTTTCCACATGATAGGACTTCTCATACCTCAAGCTTTGATTCTCTTAACTGCCTTTTTTGATGCCAGCATTTCCTTTTCTTCCTCATATATCCAACACCCTTGTTTTATCCAGTCATCACCAGAGAGCTCTGTGGGATTCAAGATTCTGAGTATATAGAAAATTTTGTGAGATGGGAATATCTGGCAATGGGTAAGAAAGTGGAAAAGACCATTTCTGTGATGTATATAAAGAATATTAGAGAATTGAAGAATGTTATCTTTACCATTCTCAAAGCCATTTGTCAAGCACTAAATCAATAACAGTCCATCTCTACTGGACTCTGCTCTTTACGCTCACAAATACCCTACTCCTCCACTGGCACTGAAACTAGCAGAGGCGTCTTGTAGAATGAGGTATCCTTCCCACCAAATAAATACCCTTCATGAGAAAGAGTGATGGACTGAACCTCTTTGACACAGAGAGGCAATCTGAAGACAGCGTGGGTGAGAGAAGGTGCCACAAACAACCATTTCAGTGAAATTACCAAGTGAGTCAACTCTTATGTGACAGAAGTGCTGATGGCTGTAATGACCACAACTTGTGCTCTCCTTTCACCAAGGGTTGTTTTCTATTGGGTGACCTCCTCTTCAGGGTAGGCAGAACACTTCTGCTGTTGCACTGGTTTTAAACACAGGTCCTTTGTGCCAAATAATGTCACATTTTTGTTGGAGGTTCATGGTTACTGTTTCTTTAATATGTCTCTATTTTGCCAAAGCCACCCATCCTCTGCCATCTATTGGGTGGCACGAAGAATGTGGCTTCCACTGTGCTGAAGGACAGGAGAACATGTGGTCATATGAGACAAATCACACCATCACCTCACAACAGCTTCTTTTATGTGATAGGTTACAAATCATAAGGGACTATTTTATCTATAGTATAGAAACTAGAAAGTTAAAATCCCACAGATTAAGACATTGCAGCAGTGTTATGAATGCTAAAGTCCTGTCTGGTCTAATATACCAGTGAGCATAGTAATACAGTTTTTGTAGTGATTCTTTTCAGGCAGTAAGCTAAGTCCTTATGGACAGTGCCCACAGTTTATACTTCTCATAAGAGCAAATGTGTTTTATCTAAGATGTCTCCACATTTCCCTATGCTTCCAGTTATTTATCTTAATTGTGGAAACAAAAACAAATATAGTACATGTAAAGAAATGACTTGACCTTCCTTCCATAGGCCACATCCTATATTCTTTGTGTGCTCCAAAGCTACCTTGCACTCTGATTAACTTGACCAGGAGCTGTATTTGTGTATATTCTCACACAAAATGTATATATAACCTGCCCTCACACAGCTCCACAGAGCTCTACTGAAATCCCAGAACTTCAGCTGTGGTATTAATCATGTATTCATGATGAAATGTGGGTTGCAAGAAAATATTTAAGAGTCCATAGAAAGTTATCTTTAAAGTATGCAATCCCTAAATATTTGGGTTCACATTATAGTCCTTTAGCAAGCATTTATTAGACTATTTCATATTTGCCTTTCTGTTTATTTTGTAAAAGTATTCTTGTCTAGCACACATTTTTATGCCAGCTTTGCTTTGCATTTTTACAGTCTGCTAATTAGACCATTTTAACTAATTTGTTTGCATTTTGTATGAGCAAGTTGGGCTTTTGGATTGACTAATGTAATTGCAGCCAGTTTCTGCCAAATACAAATTACTCTTTCTAGTGTGAGCTAGAGAGAAAAGTAAATATTTAATAGCCATCAATACCCTTGCAGCATTCTAGAATGTGCTTTTCTCCTATGGAAAGTTTAAATAATTTCTTCAGTGCTTGATTGCACTTTAATGTTAAGAAATTATTTTTTAATCTTTTTTGAAATAATAATGAATTAGACATTTTAGCATGTCCACAAGGGGTTTATTTCTGTGCACTTTGCAGTTTTAAATTCCAAGCTTTAAGATCTGGTACTTTCATGTTTGAAGTTCATTTGCTTAGCTTTTTATGTACTGAGTACCGTCTCCTGAAAACATTTTACTGGGATGTACTTGGATTTCAATGTTTCTAAGGGGAGGAAGACAAGTCTTACAGCAAAGTTAAATTGTGTGAGTTTTGCATTTTTTCTCTCTTCCATTTTTTTTTTTCCCCAAAGGAGCATAGCAGAAGACAGGAACTGGTTACCAAATATCAGCATTAATTGTATCTGAATTTTGAACTGCTAGTCTTACTTGCTTCTTCTCTGCACAAGTGTATGTAAGGCATAAGAGCTCCAGAGCCTTAAGCAGGTTAAAGCTCCTCAATTTGCAGCCTTAATATTCCTGGGGAACTTGCTGTGATATAGACTGAGAAGAACACCTGCTCACCAGGGCAAGGCAACCCAAATTATTCTTTTTCCTCTTCTTCATGTCTCACTCCCTCTGTGATCTATGCAAACACATGGGTGTGTTTGCCTCACCTGAGGGGATGCCTTTGAAATATTATACACAGAATACATTTCTCAGGTTAGGGACATCATAAAAGTCCAAGAGGTGTTGCTCTCTGACAAAATTTAGTGATGGTGCTCCACATCCTGCTGTGCCCTCCAGTGTGGCAGCTGTGCATTTTCCCTAGGGTGTGAGTGCTTTGGTCTCTACTTTCTTTTCCCACATGAAGCTTTCAAATGCATGAGTCCCAGCTGCATGGTCTTAGCCAATAGCCTAAGGAGTGGGGCAGATACTGTTTTCTGCCACCCACTGAATGTGGGAACAATCCACGGAAAGCACAAGAGTTTGAGCAGGAGTGGTGGGTACTGGTTAATTGGTACCTGGGTTACCTTAGTGCTTTTCTAACCTTGCCTTACCTCTTGTGCAGGTGGTACCAGTCCCAGGATGCTGTGGGAGGCAGAACCTGCCTTTGCCCATCTTTTTGTTTCATCTGATGAAACTAAAATGATTAACAGATCAACAGTGAAATCCAGCACTAATCAAAGAGAAATCAAAACACCTTTTAACCAAGTCCTTGACATGTCAGTACTCATTTTATTTTCAGATAGGGTGTCAACACCATGTCGTGCAACATCCATAATTATTAAGACAGTTATATGATCACTTCTAAATGACAATTGAAGTCCATGTCATCAGCAAGTTATAGAACCAGGTTCTGGATTTCATAATCACAACCAATTTCCTTCTCTCTGTTTCGTTCCTGGTACAGCAAATGTGTCACACCGCATGAATCAACAGGTTCTTCATGCTCCATCACAATCCTCTCATCATGTGCTAAGAACAGCACACTGCAAAAAAAGTAATTATCTTTTTATGGTTTTGGTATTTGCCTGGTCTAGATGGATGGGCAGGTGATTTGATCTGTGAACTAATCACGCTGTTCTGAGTATGTTACTATTAACAGACAGTCTTATCTGCCCTCCTGGATAAGTTTAATTGTGACATTTTGTTAGTGAACCCAAAGCTGCCATTCTTGGATTTCTGCAAGTCCCACAAATATGAGTGGAAATTTGAGTATAACTCTGTAGTAGGAGTTGTCTACTTGGATTATTTTTTTTAGTACTACATATAATACTAAAATTTGATACTGAGAAGCTGTAATTAATTTAACTATATTTTTAAAAGGTAGATTTAATGCTAAGTTTCTGGTGTATGTTTTCCATTATGGACATGGTTGCACTTTGGGAAAAATACTCTGTGGTCCTTATATACTGAATTTCTCGAGTAAGTGTGTTTTCATGAAAGACACAGAGAAAAGTGCCTCCCTGTGTATCCTTATGTTTTCTATCTTGGTACCAGTGTTTTGGAAATGAAGAGGACAGATTATTGAATGGATTTACTTAGGTACTTTTCTAAGTGTGCCATATGAACACATATTGAAGAGCTAGTATGATTTTGGTACCCGTGAGACGAGACTCAAAAAGTTGGAGGCTTTGAAGATGTTGGTACCATCACACAAGAAATCTGTCTAAAATAACTGTACAGATCATCTTTAGAAAAGAGAAGGTAGTCAGGTTATTTCCTCACTTCTGACCATTTTACAATTTTTCCATGCCTGTGTTCTCTTGCTGCTAATAGGATTATTCACACAAGGAACACAATAGCACTTTAGCCTTAAGCAGTTGGCCTCCACATTGATACACAAGTGAGCATGTCAGCTGCTGCTTGCTGTGATGCAGAGAACAAACTAACCAAGAGCTGGACTGGCTCTGTTAGAAGTCATAGATAACTAAATTTTATTAATTTCTGTCACAGGAAAGTATTTTCTAAATGTGTTATGTCAAAACATCCCAAGAAATGACATGTAATCCAAGGTACATATTTTATTCTTGGTTGCATTTGCAAATTGAATCCCACTACTTTCAAGGCATTTTGAATTTTAAGTAATATTGTTAAATGCTTGTGTTCTTGTGTCACTTAACTAAAGCAGTGACACCAGAATATTCAATAAAGGACTTCAGTACAATAATTCATTTATTCACTGAATATCTTGTCTTAACAACTGACAACTTTTACAGATCTGATCCCTCTCCAGAGATTTAGTCATTCTCCAACATGCAACAGCAAGAGATGAGGAGATGATAAAAAATGTATAGTACTTTTCATATTCAAATAAATATCCAACATAAAATACAGGTGCTTTTCACCAGCTACATTACAAGACCTTTCAGTGTTTGCTCTCTGCTTATCAACTCTTTATTTCTTTAAAAGCCTATGACACTCAATGTCTTTACAATGTCAAGTCCTGGTAAAACTTTACGTGGAAACAAATCCCATAAGTTTAGCTTTCTAAACCTACAATGGTGTTTCTCACACTGACTCAGCCTGAATGCCTCTGTCGTGCTAGGTTGTCTCAGCAATTTTCAGCATTTCATATTTCAATGCAAAGTAACTTGTTTGTAATCTTGTCCATTTCTAAGGCCAGTATTTCTGCACTGGAAGAGTAACTTGAACGTAAGGGGCAGTGCATCAGTTCCTCTGTGTTACTGTAACTATTCAGCAGGAAAATTCTTGATTCAAATTATGGACACAGAATATGAAATAGCAGTAATTTTGTAAACCTATACATCCTCTCATAAATTTGTGCTGTGCCCATGACATTTTTCCACTAAAGACAGGCATACTTGGAAGACAAATTTCCATGTGAATGGCAAAACTATTTGCAATCATTGCGTGAATGAAAAGAGAAATTTTAGACTATTTTATTTATATATAATAAATAAAACTGAGACTATTTTATATCTATCAAGAAGTAGATATTTCTAGTGTTAATTAAACTCTGTTTAGATTATGAGAACAGTGAGATCTTGTCCAAGATAAATTAATGGTTAATTTTATGTCATTTATAGCTGTAGTTTGTATTTAATAGACCGAAAGGAAGATATGTATGGGGAAGGTATGTGAGAAAAAAGTGCATGCAAAGCAGTGATGTGAATAATGTGAAAGAAAGAAAAGCCAAAGAAGTAAAAATAATGGTCTGACCAGATGTTGCAGAAGTTTCTACTCACCCGAAAGAGGTGCTAACAAAACTGGTCCTCCTAGTGTTGTACATTAATACAGGAATTCAGAAAAATTTAATATCTTGATCAACACATGGGTTTGCACCTCCAAGAGTGCAGGCCATCACTTAAATGATGCACTTCGACACAAAGCATTTCTCATGTTGCTGCTAACTATAAAATGTTGTTTACAAAGATAAGCATCACTTTAAAAGGTGATAAAGACACGGTGAACAGCAGCAGAACTTTTCAACTGCTAACCCATTCTATAACGTTCATAAAGCATACTTAAAAAACAGGAATGCCAGTTATGTTTGCAAGTGGCTTCAGATTAACAAGGGCAGATATAATCCAAAGTACTGCTTAAAGGTCAGTGAAAGGTTTAAAGGTTAAACCCTGCTCCTTTTTTTTTTTTCACTTTGGGCTCCAAGGGTTTCAAAAACAAAGGCCATTTCTACTCTCAGCTACACTAGTGTGAATTTAATATTCACACTGCTTGGTCTTAGTTAAATTGGTGTGGATTTAGAGCAGAAGGACTTCTAGCTCTGTCCTTATACTGCTGCTTTGCTGCTTCATTGAAAGAAGAGGTTTTGTTCAGATGCCACTTTCATCTAAAAGAAAAATAGATACAGCTATATCTCTATCATCTATATCTAACTAGCTCCATGAAAATTTGTCCTTGGATTTTTCAGAGCAGAGAAGCTACACAAAATATTCTGAATACACTGTAGATGTTGAAAATGCATATAATTGGAAAAGGTGAATTTTCATATTAAATAACTTTTTTTTGTTGCTCATTATCTAGAAGCAAGAATAACATTCTTCCATCAGCAGTTCTACAGCATTTTTGAATGTGGCAAAAATGCTGGATTATATTTTACTGTTTGCTAACAATAAAAATCATAATATCCTTAATTCTATAACCTAACAGGAGCTATACTGCTGAAAAGAACAATGTCTTATCTCAAATGAGGTTCCCAACTAAGATAATCTGAGGAAATATATAACAGCTGTGATCCAAGATCAACTTTATCTCTTCTTTTTTTCTTGTTTTTCTACTAATAGAAGTAATAAAACCATACTATTTGACAAAATCCTTAAAAATCGTTAGTCAATACATAGGAATATTTACATCTTTTCTTCCTGGAGAAATACAAGTCTCTCCCGTTGTCTCCACACTTCCTCACATTCCCTGAGAGAAAATCTTCCAGGGCCTGGAAGGTTCAGGGTCACTCCTGAAACAAATTGCAAACATGATACACTTGAGCTCAGGGGCACTGCCTTCACCTGCTCTCTGCCAGCCATGCTACCCAGCAGAAGTCCACCCATAGATGTTCTCTCCTGGCAGGGTCTGTAAACAGTCACCACTGGAGAAAGTTGGTGAAAGAAAATGTGGAGAGTTTAGTGATAAATATATAGAAAGTTTACAAACCACATTCTCCAACTTCCCTTTGGACATCTTCCCACAGTGTTATCCAAAGAGGTAGCTGGGATAACAGCAGCAAGGAATCTCACAGAATCCCTTAACTCCCTCTTGGTCCTACAGGCTCTTTGCATTTCTGTCAAGATGAAAAATGAAAGATGTCACTGTGCTATTTGAGATGATTTATTGGTTAAGTAAGCCAGATAAAATATCGGTCTCAAAGGTGTAAGATTTGGAGAGAAGCAACAAGTCAGCCATAGCTCAAGGTACTCATGTGTTTCTTCTTCACACAGCAATATATAACATTTTGGTCCAGTAGACAGTTAACACAAAACTTGTTTCTACTTAATAACCTATCACCTTTGCCTAATTCTGCTGCACTGCATCTGTCTTTCAGCCAATAAACTGTTAGGACATGTACCCACACACACTTCTATTATATCTTCTTGATCTTTAGCCTACCCTCTAAGTCACGTTATTACAGCTCAAACCTCAAACTATTTTACCTAATATAATTTCTTACCTATTCAAGGCATATTCTCACTTACAACTATAGGAACATAAGTTTATAATGTTTCTACTTAATGTTTGTATACCTTTATCATTACATTAACCCAAGCTCTTTCCAAGACTGCCGATTGAACCCTCCAGTATCTGTGGAAGTTTCTATTTTTCCATTTCCCACACGTTTCCCTGCTCCTGTGCCCTCAAGGTTCTTCCTCAGCTCCTTCCATTTTATATTCCACTTCCATGTTGTCTCTTCATGTATCCTCTAAGAATCTCCACTGCTCCCCAAAGCTCCTCTTCCCATTCATACCACACTATCCTGCCACTTTCCCATGCCTGCACGATACCATTCCATGGGCAGTTCTCACCTCAAGATTCCCTGCTTGGTTTCTAAACCAGATATCACTATGGATAGGCTTTTCATAAATTAATATTTTTAAGCCTCTTTTTTCTCTTTTGAAGTTCTCTGAAGGAACTAGACAAGATTTAAGTCATCACCTCATGCAGAAGGAAAGATGAAATGTTGCAGGAGAGACAAAAAAGAGAAATGGCAGCTTTTTTATAATACATCCAAAAATACGGTATGGTTTTGGGAATTGCAGTTGGTTTTATGACCCATCTGACAACTCATGGAAATCTGCAAGTTGTTTCCTTCCCTTGATCACATACCTGTAAAAACACTTCCAGCAAGAGGTGTTGCTAATGTGACCTTGTGGGTTTTTTTCCCTTTTCAGCCATTGTAAGCAGTCATACAAATAAATTCAATTGCTTGGATATGGATAGAAAATGGATCCACAAGAATGACAATTTGGGCAATGTACACTCATTTCAAAAGTCAAGGAAATATTGATGGAAAACACTTCTGCATTTTCCACTGGAATTACTGAATGTATTTGATTAAACATATAAACTTCACTTTGCTATTTAAATTCACCAAGCATGTTTGGAATAACAATTATTCTATTAACATACTGACATGATCTAGTCAAACAAAATTAAATGTGTTTTGGGGTAATAAGATGTAAAGCTTTATTTAAGTGTTGCCGCTTATTTAAAACAATGGAGAGACAGAGATATCTGCAGAATCTAAACAATATTCCCACAAAAACTGTAAATTAAAATCATTAACCCCAGCCTTGACATAAGCATCTTTTTCCTCAGGGGCATGGACCAGCTGTCCTCAAAGAGAAATTTTAGTTTCAGAAAGATCTTAGGAAAAATAAACAAAATACAATGGTATGCTATTTATAATATACAAGTCATCTCTAATTCTGTTCCTAATCAGTGTAAGGCCAGAAGAAAAAATGAAATTACTTTAAAACTAAAAATTCCTGTAGTCTCAGAGATTTTTGGGAAGCATTACATTCTAACCATGACATTGGCTTAACAACCTGTATAGGCTCAGGTGCACCATCTTATGACAGATTTTCCAAACTGTGAAATTCCAACGATATTTCTTACCTTGCTCAGAGCAGCTGACAGACTTTAGTTAAAACAATACTTGATTTCCTTTGTCCCCTTGCCTGCTCTGGTGCAATAGAGTCTGACTTTTAAGCATTTTACTGTGACATCTTCGTTACCTCAAAGTTTTTGATGGTGCCGTATATATGTACATGATGCTTTGTAAGCAGCAAAAGTCAAAACTGCTGAAGTTGCACACCCAAGGGTTGACTTACATTGCAAGAATAATTTATTTAATGAGAACATGACCGGGGAAAGCTGTCTGTAAGCTCAGGATGTGCAAGGTAGCATGGGCTGTGGCTGGCACTAAGAAGAGCTAAAACTGCCACTGAGCCATTGCATGATTCTGAGGAAGCCATTTCACCTTTCTATTGTGCTTTTCTTCTCAGCCTTCATCTCTCCAACCTGCCAGCCCTTTACAGCAAGATCTGTCTCTTAGGATATGTCTCACAGCAGGAGCTCAGCTGGGGCTTCCAAATTAGAGCTGATTGGCAATTCTGCAATGAAATGAATTTTCATTAGAAAGTGTGGCTCAGTTTCAGTGCAGTTCTGCAGTGCAGTTGTGGGGATTCTCACCCAATATATGAGGAAGCAAATTCAGATAATGATTCTGAAGAATGTTTTGTTATAGGAAGTAGATCATCTCCAGGAGGATCTGTGGAGTGCACCTTGCCCGAGGATAACTATTGGGCCGTGGGTGAATTGACAGAGTCATCTGCAGTTAGAGAGACAGCAGGTCAGGAATTTGAACCTGAGTATGCATGGGGAGATCACATGTTCTTTTAGTGGGAGCTGTGTTTGCTTGTTTGCATTAAAAACAAGCCTTCTAAAAGTGCTTATGTTTGCAGCAAGAAAGAACTGGAGCATCAGTGGAATGCTGGGAAGTTTCATGGGTAGATTTACTCTGCCTAACTTGGTTCTGCTTTGAACCCTGCCTGCTGTTAACAGTGAGATCAGATGTATTTTAACATGTAAAATACTTAGTCTAAAGGATACAAATAACTTCAGAATAAACCATGATCAAATATCTGAGAAGTGACAAAGAGAAAGATAATTTATTTTTAAAATAAGTCCTAAAATAAATAGGGAGGCCTTCTGGTAATTAGAAAAAAAGAGTTGTCCCCAGCATGAGGAAGGAGACCACAGGAAGTAGGTGTGGGCAAAAGGAATAATCAGATCAGTAATTCAAAAGGAATAGTAAAAAAATCAGTAAAGAAAACAGGACATTAAAGTGCAGAATTAGGGTGAAACTTATATGGAGCTCTGGGAAGTTCTGATATGCTCTAACAAGAGAAGGGGAATAACCAGAAACTTGCAGAATTGATACCACTACAGTTTTTAGAACATTTCCTTAGTAGCTTCTGTGTATTAATTCTGGTGAAGCACACTAAAGAGAGAAACATGTGAGAAATATTGTTTCTTATAAAAAATTTCTATTGTTACAAAGCCCAACTCCATCATACACCAGTATAAGCTGCTACCTGTGTAGAGCACTGCAACATTACCAAAATGGCAGTGCTGAAAGGAAGATGTCTTTTCTCCCTTTTCTAGCCCCACTTCAGCTTCTCTTACTGTCTGCTGGCATAAAATACCCTGGGTGTGTAATCCAGAGAGCAGCTGAGTTATGTTCGATTCACATGGTCACTTTGAGCTGAGTATGACTGAGTTACCTATGTGGCATCTCCAAAGAATAAGCAAAATGTAATTTGCTGAAATGGCAGCTCTGTAAACGTGTCTCCAGGGGGCATTTTGTACAAAAGTTAAGAATATTGGGAGGACCATATCACTTAGGCTGCAGATTTGTACATGGCCATGCACAGCTCTCTCTCCAGCTGCTGTCTACCAAATGCCAATTCTGAGCGCACAGCTGTGGATCTGGGATGAGGATTCAGGCTCCAGAGTAACTGCAGTCAGGACACAGTCTGCTGCATGGTGTTGGCATTGCCACTATGTTCACCTTTGAGGAAAATAAAGGCCTTAAACATAAGGTCATTTTGTGAATCTCCATTCTCTAATTTTTCACTTTAGACTCAGCCAGAACAAATCATTTTTCTAACTTGCAGAACAATATTTCAGGATAATATAAGGAAAAACAAGTTCAACCCTGGGGGAAAGCTCAATCAAAATCTTGGATCGGTAGTACAACTTACTTACAAAACTATAGATATGTCCACTTCACAATGAAGGCAGTAACTCTTCCAGTACAAGGTGATGACCTGTGTTACTTCCTCAGCAACAAAGAAAAAAACTGTGTCCTTCTACATGGTATCACTAAAAAAACCCCCCAACAAAGTATGGAGTTTTTTGGGGGGAAAATGTTTACCCATGAACCTTTCACTGCATAAATTCAGATTAAAATGAGAAAAATTTGAGAAAAATAAGCACTGACCTGTGTTAATTCTCACTGTGAGTGAGAATTAAACATATAGATGAATTCAGAGATAGAATCCTGTAATGGGAAAATATCCAGGGTAATAAATGAAGAAAGAAGAAGTTCAGTAGATTTCAGGCAGGAGAACAGCAGCGGTTACCTCCTGCTGAAATATCATAGCCGCAATGAAGTGGCAAAGACGACAACTGACATGTCAGAGACACATAAATCTATCTTTACAGGCCTGACAACTTGGTATGATTGCTCTCCAAAGATAACTTTATAACTTGCTGAAGTGTGACTTAAGGATGCCCTGGAGCAGCACTAACCTGTGTACCTTTCTTGTGGGTAACTTTTTATAAATTATAGCTTTAGTTAATAGCTTATGCAATTTTTCATTTGACCTACGGGTGTCCCATGTGGGTGGGATTTTCAAAAACACTCAGGCCCAAATCCACAAAGGGATTTACACAGAGATGATTGCACCCATAATATGTATTAGGGAGCGGAGCAGAAACTTGGCCTCAATTTAGCCTGTAATCTTGCAAGGATACAGAAGATGGTCTGCAACACCCTAAATGTTCTCCAGGAAATTTACCCATGCTTATAAGTATGAAATTGCTCTGGACTGTGGTCATGGCTCAGCTCTGCTCCTACTAAAATGGAATAAAATTGGGCATCAGGCAAGTGCTTTTGAAAAGGCCAGTACGAATATTTTCTTTTCCTTACTGTAATGTCTATGCTTTCTAAAATATCTTTTAGAAAGAGTTACTTGAATTTTATTGTCAGGTAGACCACTTCAGTAGGAAATATGTGTGTGGTTTTTATTTCAGTGTTTTGTTTTTCAAGTGAACTATTGGAATACACACACACAAGAATAAAAAGGATGATAAAAAGGACAATAGTACAATATCCAGTCTGGTCCCAGTGATGTTGGCTGTGCTTAATCTGAAGCTGTTCATAGTCTCTGCATGCAGCTTGAGATCTTTAAGTACATCCTCCCTTTTGATGCTGGCAAAGAGCAGGGGTGGTATGTTCATATATGTCAAACCCTAGGATAAATTTTGTCCTCCATGGGAAACAAGCCACAAGACACAGTGTGACTTGTGAATAAGCCCTTATTAGGGAAGCTGCTTTATTTCCACTTTTTCACTGTCTTTTCACAAAGCCAAACCATCCCCTGTGGCATTTGGACACACAGAAGACAGTTGCATTTGAAATGCCATAAACAGTCAAACTAAATAAATAGATGTGAAAACTGAGTCCCTTGCATTGCCATGCTGAAAAAATACGTGCCAAACTGGCAACTTCTGCGTGAAGGCTCAATACTGGTTTGCTTCCTCAGCCCCAGGGAGTTTTCAGTGAAAGTCTCTGAAGTGCAAAGAGCAAGTTGATCTGGCCTCATGCCTGTGGAGCAGGCAGAGGTGTTTCTGAAGGATGGTGCAGCACAAGAACATTGCAAGTTAAACCCTCAGAGCCATGTTCAGACCCCAGTTAGTGGCAGAATTTACCCTCCTCTGAGGGGGGAGCAAGTGCCTTTGAAGCAGTAGAAAACCCCAAGGCTCCTTAGAGCCCCTGAGATGTTTGAGTGTAGTGGCAGCAGAACATTCTCTTCTGGCTTTCACAAGGACAGGCAATAAATGCAGTAAACTGAACTCAGGGTAAACTGAGGACTGCAGAGTGAACTGGGGAAAAGTCTTTGTTTGTCCTCTAGGAGCAATGCTCAGGAAACATAGGGAAATAGGGAAAAGCCTATAATTTTTTGAATTTCTAGATCCAAGCACAGAGCCTCTGCTGGCTTCCAGGAGAGTGTCAACTGCAGATAATTAGCTAAGGCCTTAAAAGCATAATAGGGCTTCATTTCAAAAGTATTTTATTTTTCACCCCTACAGGACAAATAAAACATGGTAATACTGCAGCTGTTTTAGTAGTATGGTCTAAGAACATGATAAAAATTGCTGGAAGAGGTAGTATTTTCTCTTAGACCGACTGAGAGACTGTTTTAACTAGGGGGAAAAAAGCTTTCAGACACAAGTCCTCCTTTGTATACAAAAACCTTCCTCCAGATGTTGTTTTCAGCTACTCTAGTAGCTACTCTAGCTACTCTACTCCCCCAAACTTGCCCTTGGAAACAAAGAGAGGTCTAAACTCTGTTCTAAAGCAAAATACTTGTGTAATCGATGTCTACACAGTAAATAAGTAGTGAAAATGTTCATTGGGAAAGCTGATGGACTCATGACACTTCCTAAGACTGACATGATTTTAAAGTTAGTCAGAAAAGAGGTTTTTTCCCACTGGGTATATTCGGTAGGCATAAGGATTTAAAGTCATATCCTTGCAGGATATGGAGAATGTGAACACGGAAATCCTAAGAGTGAAATATGGACTCTCTGGAACTTGTATGGATATAAGACTGTACAGGTCTTGTAATAGCAGGTTTGTAATAAGGTGGGAGTTGTTGCAGGGAATGGGAGAAGATAGATTCTACTTTAAAACATTTCCAGCCTGGCTTCTTATTAAAAGCCAAGTATTTTATGCTGCACATCACTTCAAGATTTACAACCTTTTGTCCTCAATGATAAAGAAAATACTACTTAAATGCAAGTAATAAAAAAAAAAAAATCACATAAAAATAATTTCATCTACTTCCTTCTTCATAGTATGATCTAAAGAGGTGCTGTCATCCCTCAATGTCAAAAATCCCCTCTTTGGCAGATAAATTACACTATTCACCATTTGTTGCAAAACAAATATTCTTGTTGGTTCTAGCATTCCTTTCATGGTTTCTAGCTCTTTGATGAGAGGAAATCTGGGTATGATGCTTTATGATCATAGAACAGGGAAATATGTTTCTATTTAAAGGTCTCTTGTTCCATGGAACTAAGATGTTTCTTTTAAGTATTCATTGCAAAGGCAGGGAAAACTGAGGAAAAGTGACACCAAAGTACTATCTGCTGTCAGATTTGGAGTGAATGTTCTCAAAAACTGTCCTGTCTCACACTAACATATTGTGGAGTTGAGCATTTTGTCCAAAAAGTTGATCAAGAACTGATAAAAAAGGAACAGAAAACCTAAAAGCATAGTCTTCTAGATCCCAGGGCAGGTACATTGAGGCTGCTTTAAAGTCTAAGTCAGCCTCTCTTGACTTATTCTGGTACCTGAACTAAAAGAGGGTAGTAACACTATGTCCTCTCATCTTTTTTTTTACAGTTAGTGTTCATTTTAATCACAGGTGCCACCAGAGACTCTTTCTTAGTACATTTCATTATTTTGGCCAACTTTGAGTGTTTTCCTCGGTGCCCCCAGATGCAGGAGCAGTATAAATACATCCAGTGCTACAATGATAAGCAAATTCTTTGAAATAACCTAGATCTCAGCATACATGCATGCTCATACATAAGCAGCAAGGCCCAGCCAACATTAACTTGAATGGAGGACATCAGGTAACACAGCACAAGTGCAGAAAGCAAATATAAAATGAGCCTTGATCAAACAGTTTCTACTTCATTTATTTTTGCCCTGCTCTGACTGGTGTAACTTATAATTAGTCTCTGCCTGCAGTGCTGTGGTTCCACAGAACGGTGGATTAGGGAGAAACTCTAGAATTTCTCCATAACTTGACAAGTTATAACCTGAAAAGCTACACTTAGTCCATTAAAAACTCTTCACAGTGACATTTCAGTGCAGCTAGGGAAATGTGCCACTGTGCCATTTATCATTTTCAGGCCATGGACAGTGGAAAGGAGGTTGCTATGAGTAACAAAATAAAATAGATTACACGTATAGAAGCGAGGTGAAGAATACTGATAAATATACACCACTGAATGTCAGCAAATGTCACTTGAAGAAGCCATTTGCAGCTACCAGAACAGCCTTGCAAACCAGCAAAACCAGCAAAAGTAGCAAAACCAGGCAAAACGAGTTGGGTGTACTCACTTCCACATGAATAAGCAATAAACCTCTCTGAAGTTACACCAGAAAGTTGTTAAACTTGATAGATGAATCTTTTCCAAATTGTTCTGTCGCATACTCTATATGGCTACAAAGTACTCTGGATGCTTTAAAGTGAGAAAGAGAAAGCATTGCTGAGAATGCAACAGTTGAAGCATTTTTGTTCAAACATTTGTATTCTGCTTTGTATTAAAGAGACAGTATGAACAAAGAAGCGATTCATCACACTGTGTTTTCTTCCATAGGGCTGCTCTTTTTTTTTGTCTGAACTTCATTATCAGAACTATTGCATTACTACCATTTCTCCTTTAAATACATTTGCCACTCTAGCAACAGGACTTAAGAGTTAAATCAGTTTGGGTTTGGTGGGCAGAAACATTGCAAATTAAAGCTTTTCTGCTGAAAAACTTCTAATGGTAGCTATCTAGCATGGCATCTAAGTGTAAGTGAAAGACCTGCAAGACATCTATCTTTGCAGCAGCACCTGAGTTGTAGATCTGTGGATCAGTTCCATTTTGGGTTATAGACATGCTGACCTAGAAAAAGCCCTCCTTATGAAAGTTACTTGAGAGATAATATAAAGATTCCTTCAGGTTTATTTTAATCTGGCCTGTCTGCAGCCCCTTGAACCACTGCTCTTCAGTGATAATAAACTGAAGATCTTTGAGGAAAAAAATCTCCCAGGAAAAAATAGATGTTCTTAAAATTTCAGAAACTCTGTCTGCATTTATGTTCTATTTTCCATGAGAATCTTCCTCCAAAATTCTAATTTATCTTAGCAAAATCAGAGACAGCCGGCATCATTTTGATTTCATGAGACTGTTATCCCCAGACATCACACTCATGCAAATTTCAAATCAGTTTTGTTTTCATTAGTGAAAAGCAGCAACATGGATCACATAAATGAGGTCACACAGGAACTCCTTTTTACAAAATATTTCATACATGCTAAGATATACTGATTGCAGAACTCCAGTCAAACTTCTCACCATATGTTCATGTAAAAGCTATAAACAATCAGCCCTACATAGGCATCCTAAAGCCAAGGAGTTTAAATCTTTGAAGAGAACAGATTTTTCGTACTTACAAATCCTGTCAATGGAGTATGGGCGAACCTTCCTTGCTTGGGCAGGATGTTTATACAGTGAATTTGCTTTGTACTAGTCTTCACTCTATTCTTGCAAAATCAAAATCAAAAGTGATCCTTATTAGTCAAACCAAACCCTTTATTAAGTGTAAAGCCTGGTTTAGAAATTAACAATGAAAATTGGAAAACAAAGATTAAACAGATGGGTTGAACTTTCCTGAACTGCTCCCATCCCCCTCCCCCCAATCCTTTGAAAACTGAAGTAATCTTTGGCGCAAAACAGGCATTTGACAGCATCTGTTATACAGAAGTTCTGTAGATGTTGTGCTGCTTCTTTAGTCTTGTTTTGAATCTGTCACTTTGAATAGATGCAACAGAGTCTCTATGAGTGATGTTCACTCACAATCTGAGAAGGCAAGGACTATGTGGGATGCAACAAAAGGGAAAAGATCTATCCGTTTGTTACCTCATCATGATTATCATGGATTAGCTCCAAAATCTTCTCTTTTTACACAAAACAGAACAGTTGAGTGAACAGCACAAGAAAGCTTATTTATTTGTTATAGTTGAAATTTAATATGCTACATAAGAATATGCCTAACTTTTTTTTTAGAAGTTCTGAGGGGTAGTATATTTGTACCCACACTCATCTTCAGAAGAGACAAAAATACAATTTCTTAAAGGGTATTTCAAAAATAGAGAATGATTGGCCTAGATGTTTTAAATTAATTCTTGAATAAATAGGCAGCACATTTTTAAATGTGCTGATTTTGCGACAAGCGCTGAAAAGAAACTTCTGGTTAGCAGACTGCTCATGAATGGTTCAGTCCTTCCTTCCTCCATCCTAAGCATGAAAGCTGCTATCCACACCCCAGACTTGATCTAAGCTACTGAATGTGATAGAGAAATGCCTGCTGATGCTGGATCAGGCCTGGGAGCCTCCAGACTTGACCCTGTAGGCCTGAGTCAGCCCAAAACCAGCCTGGGCTTCCCCATGGCCAGAAGTCCACACATGCAGATGTTAAGGTATGTGCAAGATATTTGACTTGCTTGATCAGATAGCCCTGGTCCTCCGAAAAAAAGTAGAAATTTTGCTTGAATAAATCAATACAGGTTTTACTTTGGTACAGATGGTAATAATGAAGAATCAGGTTATCAGGTTTTTTGATGCATTTGTCTGAGTAAAAGGAACATATAGTTCTAAAGGGCAGGGGAAGAAGATTGTACGTTTTTGCTCTTTTTTATTTTAATGGCTAAATATTGTAATGCTAGCTAAACACAAATTCTTGTCTGTTAATAAGTTCCTCTAGTTTGTAATAAATAGGAATGTTAATGACTAAAATTTGGTATTTGGTATGCATTAGCTTTTGTAAGTCTTTTCTTTACAAGCTTCATTGACATTCAATATGGCAAGCTTCCTTTGAAACATATTTATAAAATAACTACAGTATAATTAAACCAACAAAGCCATCTTTTAAGTTAGCTTAATAGCTGAGTTTTTCACTCTGTAAATTTTTATTTTAAGCAGGAAAAATAGTTATACTCAATTCTACTCTATATTTCATTTTGCATATAATATTTTCTTTTCATTTGCAATCTGTGCATATCTAATTCTTGACAACTGTGATTATGAATAAAAACATGCTTCAGAGATTCTTCCACAAGAATATTTTTTGTTAATGAGAACTAAAACATACCTTGACAAATATAGGTAATATATATGTGTATATATATACATATTTCAATAGCTAATGGTGGTGTAGCTAATACAGAAAAATGGATTAATAGATGTGGCAGGTAATACTCAAAGTGGGTGCTGTTTGATAAATGTAGCTAAAAATATTTTAATTATATAAAAGCAATAGGTAAATAAAAGCAATTATATTTAATTTCGCTTTCAGCTTGTGAGCATTTTCTGTAAGCTTTAATAGAGGGGAGAGCCTGTGCAGAAGCCTAATGGTATAGCCACTGCTAACATTACTCATTACGGTTTCTAAGCAGTACTTACTCTGAGGTATTTCTCTAAAAGACTACAGTGTTCTTCATAAGGGTACTTGGAGCCTGATAAGTCTAATTCATAATAATATCTACCTCATTCAGAAAATTAAAGTTTACAGAGTCCTCAGCAGTTTGAAAATCTTTATACTATTTAGAATCACGATCATGTTTACTTAAGGACAAGGTAAAAAGTGATAACTCACATTGTAATAAGTGGAACCTCATAACTGTTTCTTAAACACTGTCCTCTACAGGCACAATAATATTGAGACCCCATTTACTGCATGATGAATAAAAACAGTTGACATCATTGTTATAACCTTTATTTAAAACTGTTACCAAGGTTACTAATTACCATCACTGTGTGCAACAGGTCCCTCTGAAGCAGTATCTTTACAGATGAACTGTAATGTGTAGGGCTATAATAAAAGGCATAAGGGATTATGCACAGGCAAAAATGCTGAAAACGCACAAACACATCTACATTATACGGTGCATCACTTTGCAAAACCTCCGCTTTCGATGCTGAAATACACAATGCGGCTTTTTGTTTAATTCGAGCATTTAGAGAGTTGTTAACTGTGCCCTGAAGCGGCTTCACAAACGTCGGGGAGCAGAGGAGGAAGGGGCTACAGTGACCAACAAAACCTGCTGCTGCAAAATGTGCTCACCTCTTCTCCGCTCTTCGCGGGGCACCTGATATACGGGGAAATCTGCCTGCATTGTGTTGAGCGGGACTGCAGGGAGAGAGCACGGAGCTGGCGGGGGCACGGCCCGCAGCCCCGGGCCCGCACCGCCTCCGGAGCGGGGGAACTCGCCTGGGGTGACAGGGTGGCTAAAGGGAAAGCGGGGCTACAGGTGACGTCCCGCTCACCCACCGGCCAGCACCTCCGTCCCCCGCTAAATCACACCACCCCGCCCTCAACTTAATGACACAAATCCGGGCTCTTAAAGTCTTTGCGACCGATCGTACTTGCTCATTTATAAATAATGATCTCCATATAGATGCATAACAACAACATACCAGAAGTGTTTGGGGAGAAATCCGATTAAAGTCTATAGCTTTTTTCCCCCCTCTCTCCCGGAGCAAAAGTCTTGCCACAGGTCAGCTGCCGCGGCCGGCCCAAACTGCGGGGTTAAAGGGAAGAAAAGGCTCCAGGCGGCCGCTGCTCCCCGGGCGGCGGGAGGGGGCTGCCTCGGCCCGCTCGCCCTGCCGCCCCTCCGCTCGCCCGGCCGGGGACGGAGGGAGGGAAGGAGGCTCGGCTGGGCATTTTGGGGGGAGGGAGCCGCCGGCCTGGCTCGAGCGTGAACTCTGGGCCCGGAACCGATTTCCCCCCGGCGCCAGCATCCCCGGGCGGGGGCGCGGGGCCGCCCCGCTCCGCCTGGACCGGCCCGGCCTGGGGTGGCGGTGACGCAGGACCGTGCTTTCCTTTCCTCTTTCGGGCGATTTAGGGGAACTAGAAAAACAAACACCGGGCCGTTTCATGAAACGGTGGAGAAAACTCCGAAGGGAATGAGAGCGGGGCACATCCTTTTAGAGGAAGGACAAGGGTTCTCTGAGGAGGGAAAACAAAAGATGACAGTAGTGGCTGTAACCCTACCATGAACCAGGGACCTTCTGGCCACGCTTGGAGAGCTAACCTCCCCGGACTTCCCATTACCTCTCCATGACACTTCACTAATGCTCACACAATAGCCAACTGAGCAGTTTAAGTAAAGATATTTTAACCTGAACTAAACATTGTCTCCAGACAATAGGATGCAAAGCAACATCTGGTACCACACATAAACAATGCTGTGCAACAGCATATGCTCGACGTCTGGAAGTTTATGTCAACGCTAAGCAGTCGAGGAGGCTGTCACTGCTCGGCATGAAATCTTAATAAATGGCTGTGCTTCTGAGATGAGCATCTAGGATCCTTCCTCTCAGGGCATCCTCTTTAAGTTCAAATTGCCTGGCAAGACATCTTCGGACCCCATCCGCACCTCTTCCCTCCCGCCCTGGAAGCAGACCACCAGTAAGAAATGCCACGGGGAGAGCCCGTGGACCGGCCTAGGGACAACACCGGGTTACCCCTTCCCGGCTGTGGCTCCGGCTGGCACAGCTCGGCCACCGGCGCCGCTGGAAGCGGCGGACGCTGAATGGCCAACTTCAGGGAGCACTTCTTAAAAGAGGAGGCTCTAGGCTAATGAAACAACGGGAGGTGACTATTGCAAACAGCTGTTCCTCATACATATTTCATTATACAATCAGATAATGCGTCTTACCACCTTCTCAATTATTCACAGATAAACATTTTCAAGACGTTTTGACATCTGTCTTAGGGCCTGCTATTAATTTAGTAATCACTATGGTTAAAAATGTATGGGGACTGCACCTCATAATAACTCGGATTTTTCTTACTGGAGCAACTACCGTAAGAGTTCGCCCTAAGCAGCTCATCAGGTCAAAGAGAGCCCCGAGATGGAGGGAGCACAAGATCTAAGCCCTGCAGCTCTCGGGCTGCAGCTCCGGGGGGGCTGAGCCTGCCCCGCGCACCGTCCCTGTGTCCCGGGGCTGCGCAGCCCCTCCCGGCGCCCTCCGGAGCTCCCGGGGAGAAGAGGCGGGCGGAGGAGGCCGAGGGGAGGAAAGACAAGGCACCTTCCCTCGCAGGCAAGCCATAAAAACACCCAGAAAAGTCGCGTCTGCTTCTTGCGTCTCACTGTGGGCACAAGCTCTGCCGCCTCTCTCGGCGGGCGAAGGGCGCTGGCGGCTGCCTCGGGCCGGCCCGGAAGAGGACACCTGCCCAGCCGGGAGATGTTGGCTCCGCCAGCCCTCCAGGCAGTGTCCCTGCCGGCCGGGGACAGCCGGGAGCCGGTGGCAGCTCCCGTGGCTTCGTTCCCCGCGGAACAAAGCCCGCGGTTCCCCGGCCGGGCAGCGAGACGGGCTCCTCCTTCCTGAGCGACCGCAAACTTCTGACAGCAAGGCTGTTTCACCGCTGCTGAGCTGGTTATAAACCCGCAAGGCTCTAGGAAATCGCAGCAACTTAAAACTGCCTCTTTTGTCTCTTCCTTGGCAATTATCCCTCTTCTCAGAATAAAGCGCACACCACCTCCAAAACGTTGTTTTAACATATGAGACTTAAAGGGCAAGTTAAACTAGCACAGTGAGAGAATCAAACCTCGGCAACTACTTCAGACATTTTATTGATTAAATTAAGCCACTCAGCGCCTTTTCTCCCTCCCCTTCCCCAGGTTACCTCTTTTTAACCTCAAAATCCACATGCAATCGGCGCCTTTCACCACCACCCCCCTTCCCTCCCATGCCCAGGTAAGTAGATGGAAACACTTGAGTATTTCCCCGTCCTGCTACACAAGATCTTGATCGCAACTAGTTTCTAGAGCTACGGTCTCGACAGCGATAAGGGGAATCGTTTTTGCAGAAGGAGCAGGACCCAGGCGTGAGTCAGCACAACAAGGGAGAAATGGTATTTTTAGCCTGGCCGGACTCCTCTCCCTGTCCCGCGGGGGTATAGCCACCCCGAGCTTCCCCCGCCTGGGGAATGCCGCTGCCCGCCGGTTCCACCAGCTCCCACAGCGCTGGCCAGCCCCGCTCGGCGCATCCCCGCGGGTACCCAGCTGCCGGTGCATTTGCTCTAAAGCCTCAGTCGGAGTCCTGGCCGTGAATTTCATTTTAATCGCATTGCCCAGTAAAGTGCTGGCACCCAGGATGGCTGGGCGTGTAAAGGCCCTTCTGCCTCGCAGGTGGTGAAAGACACAGGAGGATTTGGGAACGGCCAGAAGAGGGGATGCTCTGTGAAAAGGATATGAGAACTCTTAGTGCTCCCACCAAAGTATTGCCCACATTTGAAGACCATGCCTTCTCTTGAGTACTCTGTAAACAGCGAAAGGGTTAGTGGTGAGCTCTGAGCCTCTGGTTCAGATCTACCTTGAACCCATGATTTTAAAAGTCAGAAATAGGGAAATCGGGCTGTAAATGTGCCGAGGGAAGACCTTTCCACCCCAGAAGCATTCATTATATTTCAATGTGAAGTGTCAAAAGCCCGCTGGAATATTTCTGCCAGGCGCTCTTGAATTGGTCCTGCACTCGCTCAGAGCCGATCTGTGTCGACCTGGCTCTTGACTTCAGCTCTCTAAATCCTTGTATAGTTTCAACACTTACAATGTGCCTTCACAGACCTGTCCTGCTCCCGGTCCCTACCTCAGCCTCAAGACGTCCTTCGCCCTATTGATATGTGCTACAGCCAAACAGGGCAAAAAGACGAGAATTGTATTCGACAGATGCTGCTCACTCGTGAATAACAGGTTCAGTGCATACGGTATCTCTCACCATTATCCTGTAAGTTAATATCGAGTAGCAATAGCTGTCTAAATATCAAAATTTATTTATAGGGGATGCAGAGCTATGACCTCTTCGTCTGACCTTCAGAAACAGCAGGCTGGAAAACAGGGCAAATGAAGAAAGGGGAGGGGAAAGAAAAAAAAAAAAAAAAAAAAAAAAAAAAGGATAAGCCCAGGATTACAATGGAGATTCGTGCGTGGTGGAGCTGGGCAGGGCTGTCTTTGTTCCGAAATCCTGAGAGGACTTGAATCTTTAGGACGGCACCGGCCCTGCGGCCCAGGGGAGGAGCGGCTCTGTCCGGCTTCTCTGTGCCCCTGCCGCGATCGAGATGCTGTCTCCTCCACTTCTGCACAGCTACAGAAGTTGTTGTTATGGGGTTTTGGGTGGGGTTGGTTATTTTTTTCCACAATAAAAAAAAGGGGTGGGGGGAAAAGACAAAAGAGCGCCGTTGACTAAGGAGCAGGTCTCTGTGAGAACCGAGAGAGCAGAGAGCTCAGCAAAGTGCAAACCCACCGCTTAGGAAATCAATTTGCACAGGGGGAAGAGGTGTTTGGGATATTTTCTTATTTTGAGCCTTATAGCCTTCCCAGTACAAACAGGGTGTACTAGAGGGAGAGAGGCTTAGGGAGTTTTCCCAGTCCCTTCCCGGCAAGCAGCAAGGTGGTGGAAGGTGGGTGCTCTCAGGTGCTGCCTGGGGGTGCCAGAGGCCCCCGGCAAGGCGAGTGTCGGGTCCTTGGGCAGGGTTCCCGTGACACCCGGTGCTCCCGGGGATCGCTCCCAGCGCACCCCCTTTCCCAGCGGGCGGGGAGGTGGAGGATGCTCCGTAGGGTCCCAGAGCAGGCGTCAGTGTTACAAAGCGCATCCCCTCGGGGAGAGCTGGAAAAGTGGGGATAGCGGGGGGGGGCTAAGATGTAAAGAATAATCTCAATGTACTTTTTTTTTTTTTTTTCCCTCTTTTATGGAGCCATCGGGTGCTCGTCCAGTCTGAATTAACAACTGTGTACAACTAGACTAACTGCGCACCCGCCCTCCCCCCGCCCCAGCCCCGGCTCCCGGCGGTAATATGGCGCCTGCGAGCGAGAGAAGCACTTTTCTCGGTGTTTAGCAGTTGAAATGTGCTCCCTGAAGGTCACACCAGGCGACGCGCCCGTTGGCTGCCGCGCAGGGCCGGGCCGCGGGCTGGGCCGGGCCGGCTGCAGCGCCCGCAGCCCCCGACCGCCATCCCGCCGGGCACAACAGAGCGGCTCGGGGACCTTCCCGACAGCCAAATATGCCCGGCTAGGCTTTTTCTTCCCTTTTATGTTTCTGTGTCTACAAGGGAACCGTACCCAGCTTCCCTCTCTATCTTATTAGAAAAGAAAAATAAATAAAATAAAATAAAGAAATATTAAAACTTCCACCAAAAACACCCAACAATCGACCACCTAAACCAACCCGGGGCTCCGAGGGGGTTATTCCCTGTGTCTGGAAATTGAAAGGCTCAAATCTCCTACGTGACCACGTTGAGACACGGGAGCACTGTTCGCCGCTACTTTAAAGCGCCAGTCCCAGTTGGTTTGGAGGTCGGAGCTACTGTTCTTCAGTAAGAGAAGTGTAGTTCAGGAGGCAAACTCTGTCCCCGGGGGGTGTGCAGGCTCTCTTGCCGCCGTCTAAGTGCACCTACCAAGGGAAAAGAGAGGCAGGGATGCTTACCGTGGTGCTTAAATGTTCTCGTCTTTCTGCTGCCGGGGGCTAAGCAAGGAGCAGGCTTTTTTAGCTTTCCGAATAAAATTAGAATGATGATTTTTAAAGATGGTATTCTTGGCATTTGCGTCCCAATTGAGAAAAGTCTGTGGGGGAAAAAAACTAAAAAAAATAAATAAATTAAAAAACCCTAAAAAAAAAAAATCTCTCAAACTCTTCCCAACACACTTGGTAATAATCTTTTACATCTTGTGTCTTGCTACCACATTAGTCTCCGTGATATTGCATTCCAAAGAAAATAGACTGGGTATTAGAAGAGGAATCCCCTTTTCCTAATGAATATTTACCCTGAGGTCATTACATCCGTAATGGTCCTTGCTAACTTACCTTGCTCCCCTCTTTCTCTGCTAGAGACAGGGATTTCAATCACAATGCCCTCGATTTTAAAGTGCCGTGTACCATTTAATGGCGGGGTGCAGGAGAGGTTAGAATATTATTGACTTCATGCAATATATAAGATGGATGCATTTGAGACTTTTAACTTTTTGTTGCAATGACATGCTGTATTTTTATGAGATACCTATTATGCAGACAGAACCATTGTGCTGTAGCTGCCTCACAGTTGCTGGATCATTTCTATCAGTTGAAAGATTTTGAATAGTTTTCTTTCAACAATGCATCCTTTTGGTCTTGATACAAAGAACGTAGGCATGGTATACACTTAAACAGCTCTGTCACAGAGCAAGATTAAATAGAGTATATATCGAACCCTGTCTGCAGTATATAATACGTACAGGGAACAGAATGGAGCTCCCTCCGCCGCTGAAGGAGCACATTAAGGTCTGATGTCCTGGGAGCATCTTCCACATTTCCCTTATCTCTGATATTTCGTTAAGCTGTTAAAAATCTTTACAGATGGGCTTTAAAATCGGCTGTTTCTTGCAGAACGACCGAGTTTGATAACAGAGCCTTTTAACAAAACCTACTGCTAGCGCTCCAGTAAAGGCACAAGTTGCGCTTTATCCAGTCCCCCATCTCGGCCCCCGCGCCTGTCCCGGGCAGGAGGCTTTTTCCTGCCCTGTCGCAGAGGCGAAAGAGGGGCAGGGGTTCAGCAGAGCTCCTGGCGTGCATGTGCCCACCGCAGTCCCCAGCCGCGGCGGCAGCCCCGGGCCGGGATGCCGGAAGGCGGTGCCCGCGGCGGCCGGTGCCAGGCGTGGGGGGCCGGGGGTGCAGCCCGGGAGGCTCCGCGCCCTCCGCCACCCCCCCTCCGGTGCTCGCTCGAGCGACTTGACCAAAGTGCACGTGCTGAGCCCAACTTCCCTCTGCCCAGCTTTGTGCTCTCCGCTGATTGAGTCCCCATATTAAGCTCGAGATCCTTTCTAAGCAACTGCTAAGAAGTCAAGAGCATCCTTGCTTGCTTTCTCTCCGTGGCCTTTCATGCCCTCAATTTGTTATTCTACTGACACTTTTCTTAAAGTTAGCGCCTAGCATTGAAACATTAGCAACAAAAGCCCTGGAAAATCTCTCCCTCCTCACCACTAAACCCTCTAATGGGTCTGTGCGTGTCGAATTTTTATTTGATTTCCAATAATCTCTAGCACTTCAATATTAAACCTACCTCAGCCCAGTGCCTCACCTATGGGATATTTTTCAGTGCTGCTTTGGAAAGTAGAGACGCTCAGATTTCCTTCCACTTGCACCCACTAATTTATAAATGAGTGTATACAGCTGTCTTCGGGTATATCTGTGTCTCTATATCTGCAGTAACGCTTTCATTTTGTGTCAAAATAACACATCCTGTCACTCCACGCCAAAAGTATATTTATCGAATGAAATAGCACCGCAAGCTGCATCTTCTTTATCAAACCTTCATTTCTGTTTTACTCAATTGTTAAATATCTTTTCATTTCTCTTCCAATTTTAAAATATGTATTACAGTAATTGTTACTTGGAGGTCTTTTGTGTATCTATAGCTCCTTTGATTCATATCTTTTCCTTTCTTTTAATCTTGTTATGCGAAATTATATACACATTTCTCAGGAAATCCAAGGAGCATAACTTGATTAAATAAAAACCTCCTAATCCTCGAGGTTTGCAGCAAATACCAATTTTTAAAGTACACGTTCCTAACCCACAGGTTTTTTTGAATGAAGATCCCTAAGTCCTCTTCACTTTATTACACGGATTTGGTGAAATGATTCTTCAGGCTCTCTAATTTAAATAAGTTTTAGTGTGAACTAAGAATGAACATTATCCTCTAACCTGAGGTCAAGTGAAGGGTGATTTACATGACAAAGAATAATTCCCATTTTGCCCAATATGAAACAACTTCACCTTCGGCATCATTAAGAAGAGTTTAGTACTTTCAGGGCTTTGGGGGTGGGGTTTTTTTGGTAAATAGTTGGCTATGTATAGCGCAATTTCCCTTTTATACATCACAATACAAAGGCTGACTTCTTGTGCTCTTGAATTTCGGCATTATTTTTATAGCCTTAAGTAGAGTGAATTTGCACCTGCTGGTATTTAAACTTTAACATATTAGCTGGGGAGGACTTATCAACCCAGCGCACTGCCTCGAAGCAAATTAACAATCTTCATTAAAGTAAAGGGAGGGATGGAGGGGAGATGGGGGGGAGGTGTGACCATTTAAGACGCTGTCCCGGATCTCTCCCATCTATACAGGTTCCGAGGATTATTTGGGGTCTTTACGGCAGCAGAATTACCGCTTTACTCCCCCTCCCCCCAACACATATTTGTTTCCAAATTTCTACTTCTCGCCCGGCACTTTAACCCTCTCGATACCTTCTTCGCCTCCTCCTGAAGAGATGCCCTGCCTAGGAGGGCTGCGAAGAGGCAGGGGCAGCTCGACTGCGCTCCCTGTCTCAGCCTCGGCGGCCTCCCGCTCCCACCCCATCTCCCTTTAGGAGCACTTCCCCCAAAAAGTCAGGTCGTGCTCTTGGTAGTTTATTCTCTCTTATAGTCACTTTGAGCTGAGCTTGCTCCCTCTCCTCGTCTTCCTCACATTCACATATTCACACACACGCACTACAGGAGCCCGTGAGGAAATTATCTTAATCTAAATATCAAACTTACCGTCCGGAGGATCCTGCCTTGGGAAAAGTTCTGCTCTGTTGGGTCTCAGAGTTAAAGAAACCACCGTCATTCCTCATTAAGAGCTCAGGTCTTGGGGAGAGGGACTGCTGGCGGAGGGCCACGGGCGGGGAGCGGAGCTCCCCAGCTCTGTGCCCCGAGGGGACCCAGACCCCCTTTCCCGCATGCGGCTCCGGCGCTCTCGGGACGGGGCAACCCCGGGCAGCGGCCCCAGGATTTCTCCCGTGGACGCGCACACCTCGCCGTAGCTCCGCGGGGGGATCCGAGTGCTCCCCGCGGTGGGAGGGGGTCCCGGGGCAGCGCACCGGCTCTGTCCGGCTGCCACTTCCCTTGTGGGGGTGGAGGGGTGGTCGTGTGCTTGTTCACAGCTACACCGGGAAAGTGGGAGCATTTCGTGTTTACAACCGGCTCCGGCTTGTATTGGTAAAATGTAGTTCAAGCAGCGCTCCTGTGTGTCGCGGGCTCTTAACTGGAGCTTTTCTCAGTCATTGAGAGCAATAGAAAGTATATGGAAATCAATATATAGACAGTGTGGAGGGCAGATAATGGATTCGAGTCAGTGAGTGTTATAATCTGCATTATGGGCTTCCTATTGTTTAGACAGAGCACAAATTTCCAAAGGGTGAAGTGTTGGGTTTGGGTCCCCCCTCCTTTATCTTCTTTTTGGAGGGCTTTGTGTGTATAGGGGGAGGGGGAGTGTTAAATCCTCCTGCCACAATTATCAGAGTACACCCACTCCCCCCTTCCCGCCCGCCCCATCTGATTTTAAAGGTAGTGCTTTCACGGCGAAGCTAATGACTTTCATTTAATTGAACATGCCCTGATGTAGCGGATTGTTCTCGCAGCCCTACGCCTTTGTTGCTTTTGGGGGGAAATAAAGCTAATCAAACCTTTTGTCACGGCCAAATTCTCCCTCAGGGTCTCCCAAACATTTGTTTGAATAATTCACCTCAAGAATTGAAAATACTAATTGATTTTAAAATGTTAGCCCGGAGGGACGGGGAGGTGGGGGGTTGGGGTGGGGGGAGCCTGGAAATTAGCTGCGAAGAGCAAACGTCTCTACCTGCCAGCAGCGAAGCCTCCGCAGTCGCTGCCCCCGCCGGTAGCCGCGGCCGGGCTGAGCCCCCCCGCAGGCTGCGGTGCCCCCGCCGCCGCCGGCCGCACTCTCCGCTCCGTCCCCTCCCTCGGCCTCTTCTCCCCCTCCCCACCGCCAAACTGCGCCTGGTCACCTCATTCCCGGATTCTCCGCTAAAGTGCCGGCGGTGGCAGGGGTGGGCTCCGCCGGGCGGGGAGGGGATCCTGGTTCGGGCGCCTCGGCCCCATTCAGGGAAGAATTTTGATGCGATTCATTAGAAGTAACGAGTTGACATAAGGTAAATCTACATCGAGGGGGCCTTTCTTTGAGTGCATGGGGAAGCTTCATTAACCATCGCTAACAAGGCGTGCAAATGCTCTGATTGGGCAGCTTTCTTGTAACGCCAAGGCCTTAGCAGGATGCCCACCTAATGAGGGTCACTACAAGAGACTGATAAAATATTCAAATTTTCCGTCGCACCAGGAACTTTGTACTAAAGGAGAAAGTTGAGACAACTGTGTGCTTGTTTACCTTGGGAAGGCACACTCGGGGGAGAAGGCATCTAGCTCTGACATCTCCATCTCCCAGAGAAGCCCCGAGCTGGATGGACGCTGCTTTATGGACGTTTATTTGCTAAATTCGTCAACAGATTTCCTCTCGCTTTCTCTCCTTTTCCCCCATTCTAATTGTGTTTCTCTAGGGTTTAATGCGCTGATTAATAAATAACCTGTCTTCGAGGTTCCACACTTCTCTTTTCTTGCCTTTTTTTTTTTCTTAAAGATTTATTAAAATCAGCCTGATGGCTTTAATGACACGTCAATCATTTCAAAGTTGCTGCTTGTTGCCAATATGTCAGACTCTGTACACATCACCGCTACTTTCCTCTCTGCAGCGTTTAAAACCTGTCCCCTCCTCCCCCCCACAACTTGTTTCTTCAAGTTTTCATCACTAGGTTACGATTTCTAATTAGAGCTAAGTATTTCACTTAATATTTAATTTAGACGCCCAGCACATATATCATACCTAGATCAGTCAGTCAAGTGTCCCTTGTTGATAATGCTACATCATTAAGAGTTGTGTTTAATTCAGGAGCAAGTGACTGTACGGCTGCTTCTGCTGCAGAGCAGGTAACTTTCGACTGGCAGGAGCTGCCAGCAGATCCAGAGGGATGGGGGAAAGCATTCCAGCCCAGCCGGGAGGCAGCTGCGGCTCCCTCACCCCCTCGGGAAAGTTTTCTGCTTCCCAAGCCGTCATCTCACCGCGGAGGCGAGCTGCATTCCTTTTCTCACTTTAAAAAAATAAAATAAAATAAAAGATTAAAAAAAAATATAAAAATTTGTTGGTATTTCACGTTTCCCTCATCCAGCCTCGCTGTTCATGCAAAATAAAGCGTGTGAGGGGTCCCCGGAAGTTTAACTTGGAAAGTGAAGCAATATTTTGGACAACTAACTAAATATGCCCTCGACGTCTTAAGCCAATCCAACTAAAAAATTATAACTTGTCACTTGTTTGTTATCACGATCCGTAATAGCACACACCGCATGCAAAGAGCTCTGCTACAGGAGCCGGATGGGCCACATCTTACACACCCATCAAATGCGCATTCATTTATCCCGGGAAATCGTGACTAAAGAAAGAGAGGAAGAAAGAAAGAGGAAGGAAGGAAGGAAGATAGATGTGTTTTTAAAGATAGCATCCGTACAAATTTGTCAGCCCTTGCCCCTGAAGACCGACAAAAATCCAATTAAATCGTTGCATTAATAATATAAAAAGCCTAACAAGACCAACGCGATGGGTTCTCCTTTACCTGCCCCTGTCTCTCCCTTTCTCCCCCCCTTGGTCTCCCCCTCGCCGCGGCCGCAGTGCTGCATTTTCCTCTCGCCGGTACTTTGACCGCTACCCCCAGCCCCGTCTGAACCCCTGCCTCCCCCGATAAAAAAAATAATCAGCGCTCGCAAGCGCCGACTGAATCACTCCCGAGTCAGGATTAAGGGGCACTAACTAGGCAGCAGAAAATCGCAGCCTCCTGGGAGCGACCATCAAAACAAGCAGTGAAATAAAAGAGCTTCTCTCTGCTTCCCTTCCTCTTCCCAGAAAAGTCCTCCAGGTTGGCAGCCCGACACACACACACACACACAACTTCGTAAGGCTCTCTCCAGAAGAGAACACTGGTTTGCCCGGGTTTGTTTGGGGGGGGGGGGGGGGTGTGGGTTTGGGGAGAAGGGGAGGGTTGCTCCCCTGCCCTGCAGAGCCACATGTCATTCTAGCAGCTGAAACAATAAATCATGTGGGACCAAGTAAGATTGACTGGAAACGGACGGCAGGTCCCCCGGCCTGGAGAAGATGCCCATCGTCAGAGCAGAGGGACCCCGCCTTGCGCGGCCCCGGACCCCGGGCCCCAGCACGGGGGTGGGGAAGGGCCGGGGGGGAAGAGCGGGAGGCCACGCACCCCCTGGGCGCTCCCCCGCGGGACCTCCGCCTACCCGTAACAAACTTACAGGATCCGGAAAGGATTTCCCCAGCCGAGAGGGCAGCCTCTGCCCAGCCCCGTCCGTCGCCGCCGCCGCGCTCCCGCTGCCGCCGACCGCGCCCGGCTCCGCGCCCGGCGGGGCGCCCCGCTGCGCGCGCCGCTCCGCGCCCGCGGCTGCGCCCGCACGGCTGCTGCGCCTGGGCGCCCGGCGGCTCCGGGCTCCGCATTAGCCGATCCCATTGACAGTTTGCAGCCAGCAGCTGCAGTCATTAAAAGCCATTTACACCCTGGCCTCCTCACACAAAGCTGGAGCGCCAACAATTATCTGCTTGCACATTTCAGGACATGAGAGTGTGTCCCTAACAGGCTTAGGGGAACGCTAAATCCCTGGCCTGGCTGGGCAAGCGCAGGATCCGCTCCCCGAGGTCTGGCTAACAACCACCGCGCCTCGGTGACCCGAGTCTTCCAGCCGCGGGAGCCGGCGGAAACGTTTGAGGATGCTGTCTCCGTCCTCGTAAGAGCCTCTGGCTAGCAGAGCTCCCGTGCTGGACCTTAGCGGCACAGAGAGGAGACTGGGCTTCAGGAAGACCTTGATATTAGCTGATAGGCAGGGTTGTGGGTTTGTTTGATTTTAAACACACACGCACATAGAATACATGCATTGTCCTACGGAAAGATATTGTGGAAGAAAGATTTTCGCCAGAAATTCAGTTGTTACATTTTTCATATGTCGGGGGGGGGGAGGTGTTTTAAAATAAAACAAGGAGGGAGAGAAAGGGAAAAAGAGAGAGAGAGAGAGAGAGAAAGAAAGAATATATGTAGATATGTAGAAGCTTTCAGAGATTCATCAGGAATACTAATAGAGTGGCTGCAACCTAAAACTGAACCACCAGTGTATGACAGTCCGTGAGATTAAAAAAACCCAAGCAACCCAAAACAACAGAGGCGGTTTGGATGTTATTCTGGAAATACATTTTAAGGTAGTTTAATTTGCAGCTCGAAAAAAATGGAATCAAATCTTAAGAAACTCCCGCAGGAATTCCCCTCACTCTCCCCTCTGTAATCCTTTACATAAAAGGAAAGGATTACAAAGAAAAAGATTTTGTGTGTGTGTGTGTATTAAAATCTTTGGTTAAACATATTGTTGTCCAATTAATACCTCCAAGTCGATTTGTAGAGGGGCTGAGAAGTCTCTTTCCCTCCTTAGCTGTACGACTGGAAATATGAGCCAGGGAAGGTGGGAGGGTAGAAAGAAGTTTTTCCCAAGTCTGTTAACAGAAGTGCTTAAGCAGATCACTAAAAATTAAGAGGACGAATTATTTCCATTAGGACTATGAAGCCATGTAGCACACCGATGACAGTTTAGTGGAAATCAGATGAATGTGTAATACAGCGAGCTTTTTCCAGTCCAGCAGCTCTTCCAACTGGACCTATTCATCTGCCACTTGGAATTATTTCACGAGGAGTGCGCTGTGAAAGGATCACAACCAGTTTGGAGCGCAGCTAAAGAACTTCTACCACCCATAGCAGTATTATTATTATCCTTCGGATAGGGCAAGTCACGCTATGTTTTCACATTTTAATTGTAATATCTCACTTCCCCCCCTCCTTCCCTCCATTGATGTCTGAAAGTAGTTTGGGCTCCAAGCCTCACCCCTCGATCTCCATCGGAATGCAGAAAAGATCTTTAAAAAAGTTTTGAATTCCTCAATGATTTTTCTTCTAGAAAGGCGGCTTAGGATAATTATTTCAGCTTTATTGAGGGCAGATTAGTTGAAGTCTGGATGCTGCGTTTCAATACTCGTTGTACATGCCTTTACAATGTCGGTATTGTTTGCTACTGTGTGTGAACCTATTCAAAATATACACTTTTTAACACCAAGCAAAGTCCTGTCTAAATATACACAGTAAGTCTGGAAAGATGTCCATGACCCGTACAAATCTCTGTAAATCACACTTCCATAGCTACAGAAACCAAACAAAAGAGTTACCAGCTCAAGATGCTGATTAAATCTTCTTAAAAGCAACATACCTAATAATAAATATAGTTGCATGGTAGCAAGGTCTGACGACCCAGCTGTGTCTTACTGAGGGATGGACTCAAGCCACCACCACGGATAATTTCCCTGCTCTCAATTAAAAAAAAAAAAAAAAAAAAAAAAAAAGGGGGCTCAAATCCTCTTTTTCCCACATCCCTTTCCTCGTCCCTGCACAAGACCCTTGGAAGCTGGGGCGAGAAATTGAGGAGGAAAGGGGAAAAGGAGAGGTACGGTGTAAAGCCCTGGCGAATTTGGGGGTGAGGAAAAGCCTCGCAAGATCGCTGGGCTCCGGAGAAAGGAAGGGGCGAGAGGAGGTGAGGCGAGTAGTAGGAGGAAAGCCAGAATGCAAGAAAAACAAAGTGGAGCTAGGGAAGAGAGAGGAGAAGGAAAAGGAAGACGAGTAGGAGCGGGAGGGCGTGGAAGCGAGGAGTGGGACGGGGGAGGCAGCGATCGGGGCGCCGCCGGGGTCGGTCGAGGAGCCGGGCGGCCGGAGCGGATCCAGGCTGGGCGCCCTGGGCGGCTCCCGGCGGAGCGGCTGCGGAACTCCGCGGGCAGCCGATCCCTCGTTCCGCGGAGAGGGGCAGGGAGAAGGAGAGGGGAGGAGAGACTCTTCGGTGAACCAGGGCTAAACCCAGCCGGTACTGTATGTGCCTGCTTCTGGGAGGGTCACCGGCGTGAGGATGGGTCTAATGATCTCATCTTTCTTTTCTTCCCCGGCACTATTAGTGCTCAGATAGGCAGAATGAAGTGAAACTACGTGCAAATCATGTGTAAATTGTCTCAGTTAGGAGCCCTTTATCCGAACGTGTATCCCAGCCTGGCCCATTTACTTTTCCCCCATATCTCCTTTAGCTTTAACGAGGCTCGTTAAGATCACAATAATATTCCACCCTCTAATTGCTCATCCCATTCAACAAATATGTGCACACTGCTTTTCGCATTATTTGATCCCTTATTTAGGAGGGGTGTGGAGAAGGAGGGGGGAGAGACAGGGAGAAGGGGAAGTGCTGAGATTCGGAGTTGCAAAGATTAAGGAGGAAAAAAAAAATCCAGACAACAAACCAGGCTTTTCCACCAACCGCCCGGCTTCCCTCCCCCCCGTGCATTTGGGCGAAGTGGTAAAAACCTTCCTTACGTACTCCGTAATGATTGGCAGGGCTGACAGTGATTGGCAGCGGCTGCCATGGCAACGCCACAACGACACTCAGAAGACCAATAGAAAAGCGAAACAAAATGTTTCAGCTCTGCACTCACTGTGGATTTAGGGGAGATATTATGAGGCTGTTGTCATTAGGGCGATCGCTGTTGAATCACTGAATCCTGACTCGGCGGCGGCGCGGGGCCGGGTGTGTGTGAGTGCGTGTGCGTGTGGGGTGTGGGGTGTGTGTGAGCGCGCGTGTGCGTGTGCCCGCGTGTGCGTGTGAGTGTGTGTGCCCCCGTGTCTCTATGTGGCTGTGTGTGCGTGTGCGGGTGTGGATGCGTGCGCGGTGCGTGTGCCCTTTCCTCCCTTCTTCCTCCCTTTCTTTCTTTTCTCCTTGATTTATCTCCCCCTCTCCCCGGTCATCCCATGGTGTTCAGGTCCCCGCTAGAGCTTTATCCCACCCATTTCTTCTTGCCAAACTTCGCCGCCGATCCGCACCACCGCTCCCTCCTTCTCGCCAGCGGCGGCGGCGGCGGCAGCGGCAGCGGCTCGGGCTGCAGCCCCGGTGCCGGCGGCGGTGGAGGCGGCAGCTCCCGGGCACCCCACGAAGAGTTGTCAATGTTTCAGCTGCCCACACTCAACTTCTCCCCGGAGCAAGTGGCCAGCGTCTGCGAGACGCTGGAGGAGACTGGAGACATAGAAAGGCTGGGGAGGTTCCTCTGGTCGCTGCCGGTGGCGCCGGGGGCATGCGAGGCCATCAACAAGCACGAGTCCATCCTCCGCGCCCGGGCGGTGGTGGCCTTCCACACGGGCAACTTCCGAGACCTCTACCACATCCTGGAGAACCACAAATTCACCAAGGAGTCCCACGGCAAGTTGCAGGCCATGTGGCTCGAAGCGCACTACCAGGAGGCCGAGAAGCTAAGGGGTCGCCCGCTGGGGCCGGTTGATAAATACAGGGTGAGGAAGAAGTTTCCGCTGCCCAGGACCATTTGGGATGGCGAGCAGAAGACGCACTGCTTCAAGGAGAGGACTCGCAGCCTCCTGAGGGAGTGGTACCTGCAGGACCCTTACCCCAACCCCAGCAAGAAAAGGGAACTGGCTCAGGCCACGGGGCTCACCCCCACGCAAGTAGGCAACTGGTTCAAAAACCGAAGGCAAAGAGACAGAGCAGCGGCGGCTAAAAACAGGTCAGTGGGGCTGCGGTGCCACGCTCCGAGGCGGGGGACGAGGTGGGCGGCGGGACCTTGCGGGCGGACGGCCGCGCTCCGCTGCTCGGCAGCCGCTTGGGCTGCAGCGCGCCTCTGCCTCTCCTCCTTCTCTTCTCCATCGGGGAGAAATCGGTTCCCCCGCCGGGCGGGTCGGTCTCCTCCCGGAAGCCACAGGGATGCGACGGGGATAGGCACGGCTCAAAGTTGCCTGACGTGCCTTCAAGCCTGCCCCGGCTCCCTACGGGCTCCCGGGTTGCGGGCAGGTCTGGGGCTCCCGGCGGGCGTGGGCAGCTCCGTGGGCTCGCGTGTGTAAATGTGCCCAGAGCACATCGGTTGCGGCCGGGGCAGCGCCCGACTCTCCCGGCCTCCCTCCCTCCCTGCAGCGGCGGCTGGGGCGGGGGACGGAAACCCCCACGGCTCCGGGTCGGTGGGCTCCGGTTTGGCTTTCGGCTTGCCGGCATCTGTGCCTGGCCGGGCTCTGGCGCGGTTCCCCCGCCGACAGGCCGAGGCAGGCTGTGCGGTTCAGAGCGGGTTTCGGCGGTGCCGGCGGCTCTGCTCCAATTGTTCGTGCTGCTCTGCATGAGCAACGGGACCAGCACAGGCATACCCCAGAGCTCTTTGGCTCATGGAGAAGCGAAAAAACAAACAAACAAAAAACATTTAAGAGACTGGGAATCTTTTTTCCCCCTGCATTTCCATTTCTGTGTTTACACCACATGGCGACCTGGCCTCCTAGTCTTGAGCTTTCTGTGCATTTACACTTGCATTTATTTATTTTCATGTCTATCGGTGTCTTTTTTTTTTTTTTTTTTTTTTTCCTTTCTGTTTTGCCATGAAAAAAGCGAAGCACCTTTCTTCCTTTCTTTTGCTTGCTTTCTTTCTTTCTCATTACTGTCGTAAAAGTTATTTTGCAAATGGAAATGGATCCTTAATCTAGTTTGACACACTGGTTTTATTTCAATTTAAGTTTCGCTACCACTGTAAGCGTGTAAACAAAAACTCCTTCTTATAAATGCTGTCTCTTAAATTCTTCCTAATTATAGCACTGGTGCTACTGATTAAAGATTCTGTAGGAGAAATGCAACCTAAAAGTGCCTGGCTATTTAATTTCCATTAGATGGAAAACAGATCAGCTTAGGACTGTAAATAAACAGAAGTTGCCTACGGATGCTTTTGTTGACTCAACGCTGCTGACAGCAGATGAATGCACCAGGATTTTTAAATGGGAGAAATATCAAAGACGCTGAACTTAAAATAATGAGAAATGTAGAACAAACTGGCTACGTTTTTTGTGTTCTTTGCAGGAAGTTAAATAAAAAATACCCCGGTGAGAAACATTTGAGCAAAGAGTGTGTTTTGATTCACACTGGCAAACTGGCGATCCTAGGCGCTAGAGGTTGACGCTGGCTGCTCAGTCCAGGACTTCTAGCTCTTTTCCCTGAATTAGGCTTTCTTTGGGTTTTGAGTGGAATAAAAGGACCCAGAGAAATATTTACAATACGCTAGGGAGCCTAAAAAGTATTTATTGCCTCTTAAAAAAAAATAAATTCAAAGGTAATATTTCCTTAAGTGTTGACAATGAAAGAACGAACACTTTAAAGCTGATTATTGCTTTCAGATGAAAAAAAGGACTTAAATTCAAGGAGAGAGAAGCGCTGTGTTCCACATTCTCCTTATTTGATTTTATTCATAGCGCCGTGTCCCTGGGACAGGACCTCTCTCCTTCGCTACCGCAGACCCAGAGCGTCTGTGCACTGGGAAATATTTAGGCAGGTGTTAGCTAGGGCACAAAATGGGGATCCAGTACGATTCTTGCCTGCTACGGACCGCTCCCTGAAGCTTTTCGCGGTGTTAAAGGGGCTCACCCACACAAGGATTCTCCTAGGCCCGCCGTGCCGAGGGGATGAATGAATGGCGCTCCGGGGAAAGAGAAGGCGCTGCTCGTCCTTTCCAAACGCGGGTGCAGGGCAGCGCTTGTGTCCGCGCTCCCTGTCCCGTTTCAGACCGCGGCCCCTGTCGCTGTGCGTGCGCTGGGCTCCGTCCCCACGGGCCGGCCTGACCCGGCAGCGGGGGCAGCTCGGCCCGGGCTCACGGCTTGGCCCTGCATCCCCCGCCGCTCCGGGCTGCGCAAGGCGCTGCGGGATAGCGGCCGGGACGGGCCGGGCCGGGCCGGGACTGCACCCTGCGGCGGAGGGTCCGCTCTGGGTCGGACCGGGCCGCGGGCGCGGGCGTCCCCGGGAGGGCGCAGGGTCGGGCGGGCGCCGTCCCATTGGCCGCGCCCGGTGTCTGAGCGGGGCTGTGCTGTTGTTTTGTCTCCCGGCGCGATGCAGGCTCCAGCACCAGGCGATAGGACAGAGCGGCATGCGGTCGCTGGCAGAGCCCGGCTGCCCGACACACAGCTCGGCCGAGTCTCCGTCCACGGCGGCCAGCCCGACCACCAGCGTCTCCAGTTTGACAGAAAGAGCCGAGACGGGCACTTCCATCCTCTCGGTAACCTCCAGCGACTCGGAATGTGATGTATGATATCGGAAAACAAACAAACAAACAAAAAAATCCAAATCCAAACAGCCAAGCACCCTCTCCCCGTCCCGAGCAAAACAAACCGAGGCAACCTAGAATCAGGACACACACACGCATGCACGCACACACACAGCCGGGAGGAAAGAAAAGGCCAAACCCGACCCAAACATAATAGCAAACAAACAGACAGGGATCAGAGAATCCACCACCACCGTCAGCCAACACCACCACCAAGAGATGGAGCTAAAACTTCAACAGTCACAAACGCTGGTGCTGCAGCGGGAAGGGTGGGGGGGGAGGGAGGGAAATAATAATTATTATATATATAAAAAGAAAGGAAAAAAAAAAAAACAAAGCAAAAGTGACAATTGTATTCTTTTTAGGACAAGCACGATTTCTCCTTTGCGCTTTTCCATGGACGCATTTCACCCACTTGCATGATGATGATGATTAAATTTGTATCTGGGAAAAAATATTCTCTATAGTAAAGGAAAACAAACAGAAACCAGACAAACAAATGCAAACTCCGATCGAATTTGTACAAAAATCAAAAATAAAAAAAAATTAAAAGGAACTCCTTGAAGAGGGAAATAACAAAGTTTATCGCCTTTTTGTTGGTCCTATTTCTCTCTTTCTCTCTTACTCTCTCTTCCTCTCTCTCTTTTTTCTTTTTTTTTCTTTTTTTTTTTTTTTTTTAGTCCAAGTGATGGTTCAGCCAAGATGCAATTTTCTGTTTTTTTGTTCTGCAGACAATCATTTTATTCGTAAGCACCTTTTTTTCTACACTTCTGTCACTGCCTGTGTGGGTACTGGTTATAAATGTGGAAAAAGAATAGTTATGACTGTAACAGATTTTTATTTTTATTTCAAAATTTTATATGAATTATGTATATCTTAATGATGCGGTCATTTTCCCAGTTTGTAATATATGTGTAGAAATGCTTGTATATGATATTTGCTCTCCTCTTTCTTTCTTCCTCCCCTCTCTCTATCTCCCTCCCACCCTTTCTCTGTCTCTCCTTTTTATTTTCCTTGACTCGGTGTTCCTTGCACAAACTTAGCTGTCAAAATCTGACGTGCTAGGTTTCCAAAAGGGACCTCAGCGATAGAAAAAAAAAAAAAAAGAAAAAGAAAAAAAAAAGCTTAGGGTGCAACTGTAGTTATCTTATGCAAAAGCTATTTTGAGTATTTCATAGCAGCTTTGGGGGGTCTCTTCTTAAACTCCACGTAGGACGCTTAAACTATTGTTTCCTTAACTGCGTGTTTATCTATATGTACAAACTTTCTAAATCAAATACAGTATTCCATTTTCTTATCTACCCAGCGATGTTGGTGTTTCTGTTCGCCACGGAAAATCACTCCTTCCTCGTGGGCTCCTGGCCCCGCACTCTGTCCCACCGCGGGGCTCGCAGCGCTGCGCGGCCCCTGCGCCCCTGCGGCCCCCGCCTTCCCCGGCTCGGCGGGGCACCCCGGAGGGATTTTACAGGGACCGAGCGACCCTGCGAGGAGGCTGCGGGCGGCAACGGGGGCACAGTGCTGCGATAGCGACGGCGGCGAGGGGCACGGCCGTGTCCCTCCGTGTCCCCTCCGCCACGGCGAGCTCCATCTTTTCCCCCATCCCGGTTATATTTGTGTGCACCGCGAGCTAAAAAGCTTTCCCCGACCGCCTGCCTGCAAGGACGGGTGTCTCCAGAGAGCGGTTAAGACATTTCGGGATTTGTTTTGTAGCTTTAAATGAAAACAAAAACAAAAACTCCTCGCCCTTAACGGGTTGCAGCTCCTCCCCTCGAATCCGGAGTATATTGTAATGTGCTGAAAGAAGCCTTTATTTGCATGGCTA
>NC_031770.1:25636662-25701996 GCF_001522545.3 Parus major
TATTCTTGGAACACACACACACACACACACACACACACACACACACCCATTTTTTTTTTTTTTTTTTCCTTTTTCCTTAAAGTTTGCTTTGCCCTGGGCAGATTATTCAGCGGTGAATTAGCAAAGGGTAAATTCTAAACTTGTTTTTACTTGAAAATACAATTCTGAATATTACCAGGGATGTAGAGAGAAACGTGCCTGGAATTTCTTGACCGTTTCCAAACTAATATGGACTTCCGATCTACCTTTGTGCTGCTCGAGTCCTCTCTCCCTCTTCCCTCCTTTTTTTGGTGAAGTCCGAGCTAGGTCTGAGGAGAGACATAGAAACTGCATAGGCTCTTTCCCCCTTCTCCCTTCCTCCCCCGCCTCAAGAGCCTACCTGTGGATTTGGGAGAACCGCCATAGGGTGCGAGATTTCAGACCAAGCCACTAATGGGTAATTTTAAGGACTAAACTGCTGTGTGAATACATTCACACACCTGAGGTTCCCCTGAGGAAAGGCCGTAGGGAGCACGTCCCGGCGTGCGGCGGGAGCCACGGAGGTGAAGGACACGCAGGGCCCGAGGCAGCGCCCGCCCCGTCGTGCTTCGCCTCCCCCGCCCCGCGGGCTTCGCTCAACGCGCGGCTCCGCAGCGGGGTCTTCCCCACGGGCAGCTCCGGCCGTGCCACTGGCCCGTCGTCAACACGAGTGGGGAGTCGATAGAAAATAAATTCCGGTCGTACGAAACCGAAGTGGACGGGAATTGCCTGGGGGCAGAAACACAATAGGGCTCCCGTGTTCCGCGTGGGTGCTGTGATGGACCTAGTTCTTCCCCTCCCGCGGGAAATAAAGCCTCATGCGGCTTTCTGAAGGGGGAAAAATATTACCCGGGAGGGGATAAAAGGTTCTCCGGTGGCCGGCACCCTCGCCGGGTCTCACGCTAGAGCTTGGGCTGCTTTTTCTCTCCCAGCCGGCAGAGAGGCAGTGGAGAAGCCTTTAGAAGAACAAACTGGCCTTCCAGCTCTGGGTAGGAAGGTCTTTGATGTCAGTACATTGCTTTAAAAGGCAGTATTTCTGTTTCTCTCTGGTAGCAGTGTCGTTCTCATCCAGCTGTGTTTTAAACGGAATTTAATACCTGAAAGATTCAGAGGCGTGAAAGTTTGGGACATATTTTTTTTTTTCCTTTTCCTTTTCGCGTCTCGAAGCTGCAGCTAGAAGGCGTCAAGCCGGCAGCAATAATCTACCTCAGTTCAGCCTCACACTGATAGGTTTGGATTTTTCTTCCCTCAGAGTAAGCCTCCCGAAGATCGCCCTGTCGTGCCGTGGCTGCTAGGGGAGGCCAGAGATCGCCCTTAGCCTCGCCCACCGGTACTTGGCCTTAAGCTCCAGCGCAGTTTAAGCTTAAGGGCAGGGCCTTTACTCTCCCACGCTATTTGTCACCCCCACCCCCAAAAAGTTGCTCCTTTGGCCGGATCCCCAGCCCAAACCCGTAGAAGGAGCTGGCCCAGCCGCGCTGGGGGTGTCCGCCTCTCCCTGGAGCAGGCAGGGTTTGTGGGGGGGAGAGGACACATCTCATCCACCGGGCCTTGGTGCCTGCACGGTTTCGGGGTGCCAAGGGTGCAGATAATGATACGCCGTTTCAAAGCCGGGCATTCGTAATAGATAAATTATGTTGTTTTAGGATTTGCATAAAAAACCTGAATGGCTGATTGAGGTGTAAATCTATGAAAAGCTCCGTTTAAGCCTTCTCACCCACTAAGTCCATCTGCCCCGGGAAGATAGGGCCTATCGAGCCCCGCCAAACCGGAGGGCTGCCTCCTCCCTGCCCCTGGCCCGGCATTATCCACAGGCCCTCTCCAGCATTAGTTTGTTATCCGCGCCGAGCCCGGCCGCTGATTAAGATGAAATTACTCAGAAGATGAAGTGCGTCTGATCAATATTTAAGAGAAAGCCGGAGGACAGGAGGCAGATGGCCGGAACACGGCAGCCCACCGAGCTGCTTCCCCGGCCCGCTCCGTCCCGCACCGCCGCCTCTCGCCCACCGCCGCGGGGGCACTGCCCCGCCCCGCCCGTCGGAAGTCGGGCCGCGAGCAGCCGGTTCCGGAGCAGTTTGGAGACAGTAGTTAACCCCCTCACCGCCCACCCCTCGCCTATAAAGCCGCTATAACACTGCCTTCGTCCCCAACTAGCTCCTTTTTGCAGATTCACGGGCGTGCGTGCCACCCGGCGTGGAGGTCTGAGGACCACCGACGCCACCTGTCTCTCTCCCTCCCTCCCTCCCTCTCTCCCTCCATCTCTCTCCGTGGTCGCTGCCCGAGCCCTTTAGCATGGCCGGGGGTCCTTTGTGTGCCTGCTGGCCCACGGCTGCTGCTGGCCCTCCACGGTCAGACGCGGGTTTCGGTCACCCTCATCTCTCTCTGTCTGATCAATTACAGCAGCCTTTTCGAGGGACTCGAATCTGCTTGCCCGTTGCCCTTAATTTTTAGCATACCCAGATGAGGTTACTGCCCCGGCCCGAAGTGAAAAGAAATGTGGACGTTGGTGCCCTGGTATTGCTCTGATTTCCTCGGTTAGCTGAGCACAACTTTCTATTCGTGTTTATTCATGCAGCTTCTTATTGAGCTCCACATCGCACTGGCCTGGATTCCACATGTAGGGAGAGGACAGACAAACATTGCCTTTTTCTAGAGTGCACGCACGCACACGGGTGTGCAGACTGACACACAGCAATACACACACACACCACACGCACGAGTACAAAATGCAGAGGGCCACATCACCACCCCGCAGAGAGCCCGGATACACAGAAGTTTGCAAATGGTGTATAAAAAAGGGGCAAATGAACCAAACCATCCAGTTGCAAACTGATCAAGGGATGGAAAAGGCAGGGAGGCGTGTGTCTGTGTCTCTGTATGTGCAAGGAGTTGGGAAGGGAAAGCACTAAGAATATTACCGACAATCATGGTAAATATTCTCTTCTGGCACGGTAATCACAAAAGGCAAAAGCTGTTGGGTTATAGCTGTGGTTAAATAATAGGAAAGGGATTTGTGTTGCTGTGTCTGGAGGAAGGACAGCTGCGAGGTTTTGTTTTCAACGTTCCTTTTTAATTTTGAAAGTAAGGTAGTTTCAGATCAGGAGGCTTCAGAGTGGCTTGGCACCTCGCGATCTGCAAGAGAAGAAAGATGTTAAAAAGTATTGAATAAAGTATAGATGTAAATATCTCTAAATACCTCCAAGTGCACGGTTAGAATTCACCTCGCTTACAGCGAGGTGAAACAGCAGAATCATTTCTCCCTGTGGCAGACCAGTCCTTTGCCAAACAGGTAGGAAAAGTAAGATGAGAACTACACTAGAAGTCAAGATTTACAACAGCTAAATCCGGACTGTGACTGATTTTCATTCCAGTCCTAGTTATTAGAGGGGAATTTACCTATACTACAAATACTTGGTTGGGTTTGTTGTTTTGAGGTTTGTTGTTTGGTTTGTTTGAGTTTCTTGGGTTTGTTTCTCTTTTTGAGTTTGAGGGGTTTTGTGGTGTCTTTTTGTTAGTTTTGATTTTTGTTTTTTCTTTTGTTTTTTTTGTGGGGATGATTTTTTTTTTTTGTTGCCACAAAAGCATCATTAGGGAAAGCTCATTTAATAATAAGGTCACTTTAAAAGAATTTTTTCAGAATTGCTTTCCTACTGGATTAACTTCTCTAGCAATATCTGGCAACAATAAAGTTATGCTGCAGTTTACCAAAGCTCATGAATTTCAACACGACCTGTGTAATCGCATGGGTGTGTGTGCGTGTGGACAAGGGTGAGCCCACACACCAACAGAGCGTGGCTGGATGTGTGCACTCCACAAGGGGGGGAGCTGATGTATACAATGTTCACGCATAGAGAGGCATATATATGTGTACACACATATGCATGTTTTCAGATTAAAGGAGCTCTTGTAATATCTTGTAGAACACCAAATATTACCTTTTAATATCTAAATAGGTCAGTAATACAGTTCAATAACATTGGAGGTGTCTGTATATTCTCTCTCTTCAGTCTGTGATAAAACATTCTTTAAGACTATTGGGATTTTACACTGTAATTCTATTAAATAGTAATTGAAGGGGCGCGAGAGGCTATGATACAGGATCAGCAGTGTGTAAGCCATCCGTTTGAACTTTAATTTGGAATCATAGGCAGATGGGATCACGGCCTCTTTGTGGTGCTTGCAGATTTAAAACTAGCCGGCACATGGAGGGGAAAAAAAACCCTGCAATGCAGATTCATTCATTAAACATGAAAGGTTAGTGCTAAAGAGGATAAACGTTTAGACGTCTAGGTAAATACAGAAATATACTTCACTTCCTTCCCTTCGCTCCTATCATTACCCCCAACTATCTCAGTTACTGATTTTCTACTGTTATTACAAATAAGTTTTCTTTATATCCCCAGTGGGGATAAGCATACCTGAATGACTTATTTATACCTGCATTACAGTCTGTCTGTGAAACTTGAATTCCACTTGCAGCCGGGGGGAAGACAGATTTATTTATTTATTTATTTATTTATTTATTTACTCTTTTGCTGCCTCTTCCTTGTTCTTCCTTGAATCCTTTTTAAGTTTTTTTGGAAAGGTTGCTGAAGTCAAACCCCTCTGTATAAGGGACACTGCAGAGAAGGAGCAAGCTATTTTCTAAAATGAAAAAATTAAATTTAAAAAACGCCAATAAACCTCAAAAAGTAAAGGTGTGGTACGAATTGATATGCCTAGGCTGAGAGGCGAATGATAACAGCCACATTGTGCAGGAGGAGCCGTGGGTGCTGCTGCGAGTGGCGGGGAGCTGCTGAGCGCGGCCGAGGTGGCATGGGTGCGTGCCCATGGGTGCGTGCCCGTGGCTGTGTTTTGGTGAACTCTTAGGCTCGACGTTGGAGTTCCACCTTATCTGGAAACAAAAGACTTCACAACAGAGTCAAATCCGCCCCTCCTCCTCTCTTCCCTGGCTGTATCGTATTAAAAAGAAGCTTTCATTGTTTATTTCTAAATATTTGTGAAGCAGACAGTCTATGGGTTAACCTAATTAACACATCCATACTGTATATTAGTGGACCAAACGGCACGACAAATTTCTAATGCGATGGTTGAATGTGATAGTCATTTCTGTGTTACAGGAGATTACAGCAACACTGGAGCATTTCCAGATTGTAGATGGTTTTAGATGTTGAATTTCCAGATGAGTATTTACCATCATAACTAATTTAAGACCATTATTAAATAGAAATTCTCAGCAGGGCTCTTTAATGATGGAACACGTTACTAATTACAGAGTTTACGCTCTGTTTTGGCTAAGCAGTCTAGAGGGATGGGATTGTGCTCTGCATGCAAAGCCAATATTACTAACGAGGAGGCATCATACCCCTAACATTTCAATCATATTATTAAAGAAAGCCACTTCTTGCCTTATCTGCGCGAGGAGATAGCAAGAGCGTTTTGTTTACCGGGCTCCCAAGCTCTGAAAATAGCTGGAATGGAGAGCGGGATCCGTCCCCTGCCTCCCCCTACTCCCGGAGGTCTGGGGGCCGGGGGGGCTGTGCAAGAGAGCCGCCCACTCTGCCCGTCGCGCCCCGGGGCTCGTTCGCCTCCGTCCCCGACCTGCTGGGGCCGCCCCGTTGCTCCCATGTCCGCAGCGGGCAGGTTCTCCCCGGCACTCGGCGATGGGGGGAAACGCAACAGCGAGGGCTTAAGTGGAGAAAGCAGAGGGGGGCTCTTCCCCGCTCCCCCAAAAGTCACAGGCACAGATGCGCGCACACCGGGCAGCTACACAGAACTGGCGTGTGCGGGGAGATGGGTACAAACAGTCAAGTAAGTAAAGGGTGTGTGGGAACAATCTTGGTGTTCTCACTATTTCTCACTCCTCTGCTCCCCGGGGCCCACGTCCCAGGCAGCGGCCGGAGCCTTTTCCCCGGGAGGCCCGGACGACTCTCCCTTCGAAGCCCGGGGAAGCAGATCCCCGCCACGAAGTTCGTATTAAAATGGGAAGATATGTTCAGGACTGGGACAGAATGACCCCGGTGGGAACGGGGGAAGTGGGACCCCGGGGTCCCCGTCAGGAGAAGCCTCTGTTCTCGTGGCTCTGTCCCCTGGACCATCCCGCACGTGCGGGACCAGTGCTCATCTGCCCAGCTGTCTTTGGGACTATAATACCTTTGGAGGCAGAAAAAAAAGTAGATTTGTGGCTTATTTACATATCTCAGGTATGGGCCACCTAAAACTGTGTTTAGGTTTCCTGACAATGGCAATTTTCCTCTTACCCACCTACTTCCTGGCCCACCTCCTTCCCCTCTCCAGGTTACGGAGCACGCAGTTCCATTCAGTCCCGGTGTCAGTACCGCGTTTTCGTTGCCCTTGAAAGGACGACTGACGGTTCTCAGCCTATTTTCTTTCTCGCTATCCATTAATGTATTTGATCTTGACTATTAATAAGTACCGAGGACAGGTTTGCAATAACCCGCTATTACATTCAGCATCGGTTCTGCCCGAGTAAAGACTTTTTGGATTGACTCGTTCTGCTCCTCTAAAAAAGGTGCAGTATCCATTCTCTGAACAGATGAGATGCACATATTATGCGTATATAGAGAGACAGGGGCACAGAAACACGTTTTCTCTTTATACACATACATATCTGTAAGAACTGTTGGATGTATTCCACACATCTCCTCTCCAACCTGTTCTTACAGAGGACGAAAATTGAGGAGGCACAGGAATACAAACCAGTGGCCGGAGGCTCGATAGGTTTCACCCTCTCCTATTTTAAAGAACCTTTTTATGCCATCCAAACAACAATCTAAACATAAAAATCTTCGAATGGATTTGAGGGAAATTAAATTGTCTACCCCCACTGTGTGCTTGTGAGCGAGTCAGACTGTGCTAACTTCTAAATGGATTCTCTCAGTTTGTCTACTTATGTGTTTTACTGCAGCGTGTCTTGTTCAATAACACAGGATGTGGCACTCGGTGAAAATCCAGCCGCTCTTTTGGGGCCTCGCTGTTTCCCTGTGTCGAGGAACTTCCATCTCCGAGGCCGGGCCACTCCGCACCCGGCGTCTGCGGCCCAGGACGGGGACCCTGTCCCTGCTGCTTCGGGGCCCTCCGCACGGGGCGTTTTCTCCCGGGACTGGGACTCCCCCATCTTCTGGGCAAAGCTACCCAGAAGGCAAGCCCCGGAGCAGGACGCGCATCTCCTCGGAGCACGCGTCCCGCTGCCATCGCGGCACAGCCATCGCGGGGGGAAGGAAGGACACACGCCCGGGGCTGCCGCCTGCCCTCGGCGCTCTGACCATCCCCCGCCAGGCGGGCCCTGCCGGGACCGAGCCGAGCCGAGCCGGGCCGGAGCGCTGCCTGTAGCTGCCCCTTGCCGGTGGGTCTTTCCCGCCCGGCGGACCGGGCGCCGTGTCCCCGCCGCGCCGCGGTCCCGCCGCCACCGACGGCGCCTCAGCCCGTTTGGAAACTGACTCATTCTGTAAATAATCTTTGACGTCCCCACAAAGCCGCCCTTCGAGAGGAGTTTATTAGCACGGAGCCATTAAAACAGATGTCATGTTAGCTTCCCCGTGACATTTGGGTGACACATCTCTCCCGATGAATTGCTAATTGTCTTCCCGCCCGCAGTAAACATCCCGCTCCATTGTCTGCGCTCAAGAGAGTTTCTGCCGCAAAATACAGTCCTGCACGGCGGAGAGACCTCGCCGTGCGCTTCCCCGACCCTTGCCCCGGCCCCAGCCCCTCGCCCCGGCCCGCTCGGTCGTACAGCTACCCTTCTTGAGCACCCGTCTGCCTCTGCTGCCCCCCTGGCTGGAGCCCCGGCCCCTTCCCCGCACATGGAGGCGCGGCAGGCCCGGCCCGACAGCCTTGGTGCTGTGCCCTGCCCTCCGCCGCCGCTCCCCGGGCTGGGCGCTTCCCTCTCCCGCCACCGCAGGGACCCCCCACCCCCGGCCTGGAGCACCCCCGCTCCCTCCCCGCCGGGCTCCCGCAGAGACCCGCGCCCGCGGGGCCGGGGGGCGGGGCGGGGGAGAGTGTGGCCCTCCCGCCGTCTCTCCCCTTCTGGCACAACACCCTTTCCCAGCTCCTCCGAACTGTTTATTTTGCCTGGAACAAAAGGTGTGTGTGGCGGGGTCGGGGGAGGCGGCCCATTTCCAGCAAAGTCCAGGCACGGCGGTGACATATGTCTGTCATTTTCGGATGTGAAAAGCAGGGATGTGCAGTACCGAGCCTTCTCCTCCTTATTCCCTGGTGAAGGTACTGGGAAGAAGCTGTCAGAAGGCTTTGAGAGGATAAGACAGAGCAGCCTTAAAGAGGAGCTTTGCAGCTGAGTGGCTGAGTGAATCCGTCTTACCTATGTACGTAAGGTTTCATATTCATAGCCGTTGTCTGTACGTTGATACATAATCTCTCGCCCTTGTTAATTCTCAATAGATGCAGAGATAACTAATCCTCCCAGATAGATAGACACGGGCAGATTAAGCGAGTGCAGTCTATCTACCTATCTGTCTGTATAGTCCCACACGCATATATATATGAGCATGTAAAGAGGTTTCACTGCGTTTTCTTCCACAGGAGTACACAGGAGTGAGCAGACACAGAGCTGGACGCCTTGTCTAGCAGATGTAGAAGTGTTCAGCGAGAATACACGTACACGTATCACTCATATATTCGGGGCTACTTGTTGTTAGAGTTTTTATGTCCTGCACCCAGTTCCTCTCCCTCTCCTTCTCCACTGTGTACTACACGTACAAAGTTTCCTAGTGAGGAAAATTACAGAAAGAGGGAGAGGGAGGCTAAAGTTTGGGTAGATCGGAGTCTTTAAAAAAACCAAACCAAACGCAACTCTTCCCCTCACCCCAACCAGCAAGACCACATTAGAAATTATTTATCTGCTGGACAAAGAGACCTATCTGAAGTCAACGGAGATACTATTTTCATTGTCCAAAGGTATGCCCGTCCTTAAGGCCAGCCAGCATCTACGGCAGGTACCTGGGCTCGGCTTTGTTCTGATTTTTAGCATACATGTTTTATGGATGCCAATTGCAAAATAAATGATCTTGGGATGCCTGCTGAATGTTGCCCCGAGTGTGCTTAGCCTCTGCCCTCCCCAGTCCGGGGGTGCTAGCCCCGGTTCCCCCCCACTCCCCAGGAAAGGCAGGGACGATGGCGCGGGTGGGGCAGCGCCCGTCCCCGCCGGCTGCGCAAGCACCGTGATCTGAACTCGGCCGAGTTTGCAAATGTCGTTCAGTACCTGTCCGCCTCCGCGGATGGGATGGCTTTGCAGCCGCTTGGAAAGGTGCCCGCTTTGGGCCTGCCGGGAGCAATCCCACTGTTGCTGCCGAGTGTCGGTCACCCCGGCTCGGCCCGGCCCGGCCCGGCTCGGTGACCCTGGCGCGAGCGGTCCCTGCGGACGCTGCACAGCCTGCCAGCCACAGCTCTGTGCAACGGGAACCCTGCCCCCGGCTCGGGGCTGGGCGGTGGGGGTGTTCAAATGCCACCTCACTACTCCTCGGTGAATATTAAACATCATTGTCTTACAAATGAGGAGAAACCGCTACCGTCAGAATAATAATAAACTACCTCTTGAAACCCTAAGTCTCTTACAGCGGGGCGTTAGAGACGACGATGCTCTTAGCGTTAAAATCGGATTCCTCCCACCTGCGACTTCTCCGTGTCCTCATGTCCTGAAACTGTCCGTCTTGTTTGTCATCTTTGTTCTGCTATTAGGGATACGATACACACCGGTCCCCACAAGAACGATGGGATGATTTCATCCCTTATGAATTCCTGCAGCCTTTCTCCGAAAAGGGGCACTTTCACTCTGGTCCTGCCCTTCTGATGATCAAGTTGTCTCCTTGACTGGAAACACGGGGGCGGGGGGACGTGGGACTTTGTCACCGAATCTGGGTCAGAAGAGGAAGGCAGCTTACGTTCCCTGGCCAAGGTTTTTCCCTTCGGCTAATGACTTTGTCCTATGTCAGTGAAGTCACTAAGACTTGTTTGTGTCTGCAGGTCCAGAGCAAACGTTGAAGAATCCTTGAATTCTACACCTCTCTGCTGTGGCTGTGAATGAGTGAGTCAGTCACTCGAGAATAACCGTGTATCATAGGGGAAGCAGCTCCCTGCGAACAGAGTCGTGTATTAGGAAGCAGCTTCCCGAGCTGTATTGCTCAGACTAATGCTTACTTGTCTCATTACAAAATCAAGACACTCCTTCATCCCATGCAACATCCTAGTGTTACATCTAGAGAAGAGAAAGTCCGAAGAAGTGAAGATGGTAGGGTGAAAAACAGAGGCAGAAAACAAAACCCATCAGTCTTCCAAAATCAAAACCTCTTCACCCAAATATAGCACCAAATAAACCACAAATCTATCCATAATCAATACCGATCTGGAACCAATCTCTTCCTCGGCAGCTTTGTGCAGATCCAGGGCTGCAAGTGCTTGTGATTACAGAGAGTAGGAGGGTCATTTTCTAACAAGGGTGCTCACTGTATCTGAGCTCCAAATTATCCAGAGAGGACAGATGGCCCTTCTGATCTTATAATGAGAGCAGGGAGTGATTATCAGCCTGAACCAAAAAATGATGCTCTGCTGACATATTTTCACAGTTCTGAAATCTGTGCTTGCACTTATGCCTCGCTTCATATCCCTCTTCGTTTAATTTAGGCATCGTTTGGGATTTCGGAGGGCTGTGTGAAATCCGTTCATTTATCTCTGTCTCTCTGTCTGTGTCTCTCTCCCCATGTATCTATCTAGGACATGTGTACAGACACAAAACAGAGGAAAGCAAAAGGTCACTTCACAGGAACTCTTAACCCAAATCACGCTTGGCAAAATATTTATATATAAATATATTTGCCAATAATTAAGAAGCCCAGCTGCCTCCCGGATGCCTAGATTTTATGTCTGCTTCTTGGCAGTTTTCTGGAGCTGTTGCATTCCATCTTTGCAATTACTACAATACGTGGTGAGTCAGCCCAGACCCTAGGTCCCTTTAGGGGAAAAAAAATAATAAAAAGAAAAAAATAATCATGGAAAATTTTATGCTTGTGTATGTGCATATTTGGGGCTTGTGTTCATGCTTTAACCGGTTTTTTGTTTGTTTGTTTGGCTGGTTGGTTTGTTTTTTGTTTTTTGGGTTTTTTTTCAGAAGGACATGTAGCAGAGAGCAGAATTCCCTACGAAGAAAAAAAATCATGGTGACCAAGTATAAAGGGAGATATTTCTTTCATTTGCAGATTTCTGTGACTTTTCAGCTGAATAGAGGTGTTAGTCACCTTTACCCTGCACAGAAAATGTAACGGAGAAGGAGGGCCGGGGAAGTTCCTGGTGACTGGCAGTAGTCAGGTCTCCATCCATCTTCCCAAGTCTCTCAGAGGTGAACTTGCAATTGCAGAGAAGTTAGGTCAGTACAAACAAATTAAATCAGGGAGCTATTCAGTGGTTACACAGTCATTCCACTCTCCTATTTGCACTGTAATATTGCATTACCCTCTAATTGTCACATATATTTTTCACTCTCCAAATATAGAAGACAAATACTGAATCCGTTTAAAGTTGCACCGCTCTCCAGGCTGCCCAGCTGGGCGAAGAAAACCTTTTCTGCGTGTTCTTGCTGCCATCTACTGGTCCCACGGCCTCAGCTCTTCATCTGTGAAACTTCCCTCTATTTTCACAGCCGAGAACAAAAAGGTCTATGGCAAACAGTGGGAAATGCACCTAATGAGAAAAGGAGTGGTAATGTCGCCAGTGGCACTGGGAGGTCACCAAGCCATTAATTTTAAGCATAGTGGAAAACGACGCTTTTAGTTTCTGGAGCTGTATTCACTACTTGGAACTAAGTATGTGCACATAACTGTGCAGACTCCAGCTCTATGTGTAAGCTGATTTTACACAAATAAGGGAGTTATTTAATAGTTTTAGTGCTAAGAGTTTTTAATAATATATTTTAATAAGGAAAAACATTCCTCTTGTAGGAAAAAAAACCCCAAGCTTAGATCTCATATCATTACCAGTGTCAGATTTAAAGGCAGACAGTTTTCCCTACTCCTTTTTCCCTCTTCAGTACCTATTTGAACTCCACCTCCAAACCTTGTCAGAAGAGGTGTGTCATACTACATAAGTAACGTCAGTTTGGCTTTGTCTGCATTTTGCAATCACTTTCTGTAGAAAGTTTTTTTTTAATCATAGCAGAAGCATTTTTTCCTGAGGTACCATCACATGTTATTGTGTGTTTATTTCCAAATGACTGCTGATTTGAAATAATGACATCGTTTAATAATTTTATCCCACGAAAATCATACCATATGCATAAAAAAACTTATTGGAGGATTGTGTGCTTAGGAGAAATTTCAAGAGCAATACATTCCATTTCCTCCTATAGATTGTCTGGGCCAGATCCACTGAGGACTTGGCCGTCACTTAATGATGGAGGCTTGAGCTAAATCTCCCAGGTTCCTATGATCCCTCCAGTAAAGCCTTCACAATGCCCACACGTCAGAGACACAGCATATAGGAATTTTCTGAAGGAATCAAGAAGTTCTGAGGCTTTCTGAGGGCAACAAGAAGTCCTATCTCTTGGATCCATCAGCTACCTTAGGTCAAACATCCCTTTACAAAGCCCACCTGCAGGGCCTCATCAAGGGTCAGTGATTTACTATCTTAAAAGTACTGCCACCTCCATTGTCCCCTGCAATGTGAGAAATTTTGGTATTGATTTTTACTTCTACCAAGGCATGGTATAGCCACAGTTAATCATAGAAAACCTTTCTACTTCTATGTGACAGAAATCCAGGTCAAGGAAAGGAGTTCTGACTGGATGGGCCACATCTCTCTAGGGCAGTGACTTATCTAAGTCCTAATTCCTTTAATGCCTTAGGTTTAATTTTTAGGAAATAAGTCTCTGAGGTAGTCTTTTGGAGTTGCATTTCTTGATTCATAAATCTGCCCGACTATTTTAACTATCTCCTGGCTCCATGTCATAGCTTCTGGGACACCTGACCTTTAGTAGCAGGAGTCTTACCCAAATGAGGTTAAGAACACAGAGTCTAAAACTCCAGTTGGCAGGAGAGCACCAACAATACAAGTAATGCAATGTAGAGACCTTAAGTTGTTTGTGCCTCATTCTGAAATGCCAGCTAGCAGCATGGTCTGAACACAAGGAAACAGACTCAGGACACACCATGCTTTCCTTCATATAGCTAATCAATGAATAAAGCACAACCCACAGGTTCCCATCTGACTGTGACTTCAGTATCAAACAAAGCAGGCAGGGCTTTTTAAAGGATATGCGAAGTATTATAATATGTATTTTGAGACTGTAGATTCTTAAAGTAAGACCAAAGACATTTATAATGTGTCATGAAACAGACATGTCCTGCTGATTGCCTCCCACCCCATTGCATAGTCTGTGGAATTTGACATTTTCCATGAGGTCTGAGCAGTGGAACAGTTGGTATGAGGTACCTGAGGTATTGATCAGCAGAATAAGGCCTTTACACAAAGGTTAAGCGTCACATCCATTTCCATGAGATCTCTGAGGGTCGCTTCATTAATTGTGGCTTGTTTCTGAATAAGCTATACTGTGACAGTCACACCTTTAGAAAGCAGATGTGACAGCTTTTGGCTCCTGAGTGACTAGCTAGCCATCCTGAGAAGTTACCAGCTACCTGCTTTTCTTTTACTGCTCTCAGTTTGGATTTGCCTATTCAAAGAGATTCTGCCTCAGCATATATGAACATCAAACAGGACATCGTCTTTAAAAGCATTTAGCCTTTTTTTTAGCAGGGCACATTGATATTATGTTCTGTGCTGGTGGTATAACATCCTCATGGGGGTCCACAATCACCCATTTTTTAATCTGTTAGCCACTTCCACTTGCACAACGCACCGATCGCTGCAATACAGGGCTGCATCAAGGCACATCCTGGCTGTGTGCATTTAACCTGTGTTCTGCTCTAAAATACCTGTGCTCCTGACGTTGAACAGATGGCCACAGAAGATGTTACACAATAGCTCAGGTTAAATGCCTCTCTGCACACGAGAAAATTATTTTTTGGGCAGTATAGCATATGATCATATGGGTCCTCTGTGACTGAGATGCAAACATACTGAGGACACAGCTGAGGCGTGTTCTCAGCTTGAGTTGGGTGCAAGAGAAAGATTTGTGTCATTTTACGTATTCCAAATTATCTGAGGATCATGGCAATGAGCTTTGTGTTGAGACTGCTGGCTGGCTAGCTTTTATTAAACCAGAGATTAGTTTTATTCAAGGAAATGGCCCAGAATGTTGTATAAAGGAAGATATCAAGGCGGATTCTGCAAAGCCCAGTGGAAAAATTATGTTATTGTTGTTTTAAATAATGTTCAACATATGACACTGTGAAACATAATGAGTAGCCTGAACATCTTGCTGCATCACTAATTCATAGTAATACAATTCTTTTTTTCTGAGATGGTTTGTAGTACTTCTTGTACCACTTTTAAGTGGTACATTGAAGTCAATCAATGCCTACTGTTCAACATCTTTAACAGATTTCAAAACTGATGAAATTTATTCTGTGCAAAGGATAACATTTCAAACTTCTCTATGAAGACAACAAAGACAACAAAGAAACTGTTGAAATTTTAGATAATGAGTATCTACATGAACTACCAGAATCTTTTGTTTCAGTAAGTTTGCTACAGTCCATACTAGTATGGATGTCTTTTGACTTAGTAATATCAACTTATCTATTCTCTTAATATAAATTATAAAAAAAAGGGAAGCTCTTCAACAACTTATAAATTAAATGCTCCAGTATTCTTTGCAAAGAGCATTCACAGAACTTTCATCAACCAGTACTGAAATTGACAACTTAGAACTTTTATAACCAGTTCTAATTATCAGATAATGAAGAGACTAGAAGGACAGGAGGTATCTGCTCTGCAAAGAAATAATTTACACTGCTAAAATATGTGTATGTATTAGGAAACAAGGGAACTTACATTTAATTTAAATAGTATTCAGAGGACAACTATTGATAGATGAATGCCTTAAGCAATACTTCATGTAAGCTGATATTCCTACAGTCAGACAAAGCACAATAGGATTAATAGAATTTAATTTTCATATTTTGTTTTAAGAAGAGGAAAACAATATTCTGTTTAAAGTCTAGCAATGAATGCTGTTTGTTCTTCAAAGCTACCATGAGGTTAAGTGGAGAGGAGAACATTTGCTGTGCACCTTTAAACATGAATTGCAAACACTGCTCCTGGTACTGAACATTCATTTGGGAATTACACAGGGTTCCCAGGTGGATTTGTCTTACTCAATGCACAGATGAGATGATGTGGTTAACGAGTACATTCTCAGAATTACCTGTTTGAGAGTCAAGCCTCTAAATTCCTTGCAGACCTTGTACCCCAATGAATGGTTACTCCAGTACTTGAAAACTTTTCTTTTTCCTCCAAAATACATTCAGAGAACATTAAACCCTTTCCAGTATGTTCAACTGAACTACACCTGGTCAACTGCCCTCCTCTTTGATTTTTTACATGCTTGTGCCAATGGGAACTATAAAATGAACCCTTGTTTTCATAGGGGACCAAAGCAGCTCTGTGCTAAATCTGATGCTGCGGACTGAATTCTGAATGAATTATGGTCTTAGCCCTGTGATATGCACCTTTAGAAAATCCTTCATGGCTCATCTTCCCTTTAAATATTTGAAGTGACATATTTTCTGGCTTCTGCTGACTTCTGGCCAGACTAATTTGGTCTTAGCAATCCTAAGTGGTATAGGAAATACTGTGCATTTTAGAACTGAAGCTTTGACATGATACAAGTTAGACTGTGTTGAGCAATTTGGATAATCATGTGTTTTATGGCTTTCAGATGTTCTTGCTGCAGCATAAAGGTCCATAAATATTTAGAACAGAGAGTCTATGGTCCATTTATGCCTATTTTATATAGCATTGTTTTTCTTTATTGAAGCTTGTTATTTTGTGTATTACAGCAGTATTGTAGTTTTCAAATAGGATTTTTTTTTTATTTTTAAAGAGTTTCTTGTAACACAGGAGCATTGAGGTGATCAGAAGATGAATTCTATTTTAGCATCCACAAACTGGAAGATATCAACAAAGATTAGCTGAAAAAAACCAAAGAAATAATCTATGACAGTTTTGAGAATGAGCCTCAGAATTTTAAGTACTTGTTAAAGGCTTTGCTGTATTTCACTTCAATAAACATCATGCTCCAGTTACTACTTGAAACCATAGGGGCATTATCCTGTGCAGCACTTATCAATATTTTAACACGTGAAAGTCAAATGATGTTGAAACATTGAACTATATTTCCATCTGTGCAAGCTAAAATGGTACAAATGCATCCTGTGTAATGGAATACTTCATCCCCAGTTACTTTCTTACAAGTGATACCTGATTCCTCTGTATTTTCTGTGGTAGTTTCCATTGCTCTGATGGTGTCCAAAGGAAGACTATCTTTTAAAATTAATGTTTATAACATTTAAGGAGTTTTAACCCAACCTGCCTTAAATCCAAAGAAAACAAATTATTGGAAATTGCTACAAAAATTAGTAGCTAGTTTTCAATTGCCCTTGCCCCAGAGTTAAGTATTTCTGTGCATTTTGTGTGAAAATGGGTATTAGTACCAAAAAAAAAGACCCTGAGATTGGCTAGAACACAAACATACTGCTCCCATCAGAGATTCTGGGAGCTTGTGTCCAGTGGAAAAATGTACTTCTTAGTGGGCAGTAAAAAGAAGAGCTGGAGGTTGCTGCCAAAGGTTGAATATTTCAGTGGGATTTCTCTGAAACCTCTGGGAAGACAGCTCCAACCACAGACCTACAACATGACCATGGGACCACACACCATGGTCCCAGAGCCATCAGCAGCAGGCACAGCTGGACAGTCTGTCAAATACTGGACCAGCCACCTGGTATCACTCAGTAAGTCCATGGAGAAGGACCACTGCACTACAGATGGGTGTGACACAGGTATGACAGCACAGGAGCGTGAGACACACATCAAATGTTAACTGTATTGCTCAGTGTCATTGGAGAGTCTGTATGCCCACAAGTTTTTCTACCAGCAACCCATCACAGATTAAATGATTGATACCCCTTCTGCCAACCCCCTTCCACAAATTTGTCTCCTGTTGCTTATATCTGACATTGTGAGCCTTCCATCTGGTCACTGAATTCCTTTTCTTGGCTTAAATCATGCTGGTTTGTTTTGTTTCACAATCTCCTTGTTTCTCCTGACTTTTCCACCCAAGGCCTTGGCTTCTTTACTTATGTCAACCAACCATATACTTTATTTCTTGAAACAAGATGAAGCATTCCTTCTCTGTGGTCCTGTGTCTGTGTTTCTTGTATGTTCTCTTTCCTAGTGAAGCTTGGATTGCTGCTCCTTTAGAAAATAATTTGGAAACTATCAAACCTGCTTAATTGTAGGGCTGCATCAAGCACTTTTCTCCAGTCATTCAGGGCCTGCTCATTTAGCTACCATCTTTCTCTGTCTAGTTACTAGGGTGTAACATCAAGTGAAGCAGACTTTGTCGTCTGCTCACCTTGTCTGTGCTATTGGGAAGATGAATTTTTAAATTGCAATATTGCAGGCCTGGACTTTCTTCCCATCTGATCTCATGTCTTCCTCTAGGTGCTCAGGGAGATCTGAGAGATCTGAGAGATCAGAGAGAGCTGAGGTAAACAGAAAACTATCTTTACTTGGCCGCATCCCTTCATGTAGCTATCAGGTCTGTGCTTTGCAGTGCCCTGCTCATCAGCAATGGCCAGGACTCCAAAGTGCCTGTTATGCTCTTATCCAGTGAGAAAGCTTCTCTGTTTTCTCAGGTTTCCCAGCTTTTCATACTGGCCTTAAATTTGTTTCACTTAATATAACCAATCACTGCACACATTTTTCCCAAGACTTCACTGACTCTGCTATATAATTTTAATTCTCCATGTGAGGATAGCTATAGACAGTCTATTACTGTTGTTTATCAGTGTTTCTTGGAATGGATTTCAGAAGGCTTCCCATCCACCTAGAAATGACTTGATCTATTAGCCTGTAAGTGTCTGTAAGTACATCCAGTAGAAGGGCTGCAATCTTTTAGTCAATATGTTTCTTCTACAGTGCATGCATCTAGAGAACCTTCAGAGCTGGTAAAATTATACAGCAGATGCTGCTGCTTCATCAGAAGACCAATCCTAGGGCAGCTCCCCACTACCATGGGATAGTCATGGCGCTGGAATGTAACGTGAGTTACATTTTGCAATGCTCCACTGTGCCCACGATTGATTATAGGCTGAACATTTTCCCTTCTTTTTTTCCATTGAACCCTGACATCTGCATTTACCTTTTGTCTGTCTGCCTGGCTTCCTACTTGTTTTGAACTAGAGTGCTTGAGAAGTGCTGTTCTCTGTCAGTACTGAAACCCTTCCCCCAGCAGTTCAGCTGCTCTCACTGCTTGGATTAGTTGCTTCAGGCTGGTGTCTCTTTGTATTCTTTTCTCTGAGTTACAGTGGAGAGTCCCAGGCAGCACAGTCATGGTGGTAGGAAATGACAGCAGTGGCTGGACATGAGACAACATCTCTGGGAACCCTCTAAAGGCTCATGTAGCTACCATGATTAACCAGGGAAAATTTTTCTACATCCAGTGGTTCAGTAAGGAGTTCTGGGTTGGAGATACCGACTTTGTGAAAGATTTCGATTTTTCAAGCTCTTGCACAGATCACCAGTACATAAATCTCAGAAGACTGGATCAAGCATCCAAGTTCCAAGAGGATTTGAGTTAAGCATGGAGATCACAGGACCTTTTCAAAATGAAACAGGGTGATATAAATGATCATATTTATGATCTAGATGATCAGGCAACACTAGCTCAACAGTAGCATCAGTTTTTGATCAGCTTTGGACTATAAATAGTAAATATGATAAATAAATTATTTTAACCAAGACTGGAGCACAGCTGTTTTGTTTGGATATCCACTTCTGAGTATCTTCAATGAAGTAGGATACAGAGATAATGTCAGCTGAAATGTGTAAGGCCAATGTCAAGAGTTCCATGTTCAAGACCCTGGTTACCCTGGCTTCTGTTTGTTATGTGCCCCACAACTGAGTGTTGCTTCCAAATTTATGTATGGATGCCAGTTATCATCTCTGTTAGGTAAGTAAGTGCTAAAAGCACTTGTTTGACATTATAATGCAACCCAATGGTCTTGTAGTATTTTCAATGGGCCTTTGAAACTTTTCCTCCTGAAGAGAATATAAAAAAACCCCTTCACAGCCTTATATAATTATGCCAAATGTCCAGCTCACTATACAGGATGCATTCCTACTTTCATCATTTTACTGAATTTTTGATTTACTAAATTTTTGATTGTAAATCCTGCATTTTTAGAAGTGTGAGTCCTCCCATACAGGTGTGCTTCTTCTAAGTGTACTTTGTGTGATAGGTACGCTATGTTTTCTTGCTCAGGACATTCTTTGATGTGAAAGTCCATAAACTGTCAGTGTCATGCTCTATAATGTAATAAAGGTAAAGAAATTCTGCCCTGAAATAGAAAATGACATTTAGTGTAAATAAGTGCAAATGCATATGGAGAAAAAGTGACCCATTTAAAGTGATGGCTCAAACCTACAGCATACCCTTGCCAAGTTATTGTTTCATATGTTGTTCTGAGCCCCTCATCTCTAAGAGAGTATAACAAAGCTAGAAAAGTTTAAGAGAAGGATGACAAAGTGGCCAAGTGTATGGAATACTTTATGAGAAAGAAAGGGGAAGATACAAAACAAACAGAAGAAAGTATTCCTTTACACTACATGCCTGGAAACCACAGGAATGCTCTGCTGTGGGCTGCTGTGAATGGTGAAAGCTGACCTTGATTCAGGGAAAGAAAGGGAAAATTATCAGAAGAGAAAGCCATCGATCAAGACACACTAAATAAAATTATTTTGGAGGTGGAAGTCCCTGAGCAGAAAGCTGTTGCAATGTTGTTATGTGAATTTGCTGTCTCTTAGGTTGCTGAGCTGGATGGATCTTTGCTTTGATTCACTATGGGCACTCTTAGCATTTATGTTAGAAGGCTCCATATTTCTAAACAAAATGACAGCTGACCAGTGGCTAGTCTTCCATTTTAGTTCCTGGACAAAAGTGGAAAATCATATTTTAGCCCCTTCCCTTTGAAACTGGCAGTTGGAACACGCTCCTCCATTTGTGCCTGGAGTTATGAGCAGCAAAACAAATCTACAGCACAGACTCTGCTCTAAAAGACTGGGGTTTGTGCCAACAAGGAGCAAAAACACATTCTGAAATTTTTAGTGTTGCTGCAAAGAGTACAGTGGTGCATGGTGCATGTTGCTTCCCAATGACTTCTCTAATGATCTCATCTGCAAATGTGTTTTCCCCAAGATCAGGTGGAGGAGAGATCCAAAGCATTACCCTCTTCATTCTCCTCTCTGCTTAGACACTGCTTTTGAAGGAGTAAGTGTCTGCTTCAGTCAAACATTTTTGGAGAAATTTGGATGGGCTTTGAAACCCAGACATTTATGGAGTTTCTATGCAGTTGGATGTCACTCAGTTTGGCAAGATTGTCCTCTACGTGGAAAGGTAGGCAATAAAACTGCAACCTGTTTTCTACCTAACATATGGTATCTAACCCCATCGGAGGCTTGTGTTTGGCAAGCAGAGGAAAAACACTGCAAATTTGATTTAGGCACATATTCAATAGTAGTCATATGGTTTCCACACGCTCTGCTTTGGACACAGGCCAGTGTGTATAAACAAGGGAATATATAATACCAATAGTATGGAATTTTCTTCCTCTTTTCAGCTTTCACTAAATATTAGGTGTCTTTGTTCAGGAACACAAACCATTCCTTCTGGCAAAATAACCTCCAAGCCCCTGGCCTTCCATTCATCTTCCTTGGATATATAAAGCAAGTTATGAGGTCTAAAGGATCACAAAAAAGACAGGAAAATGCATTCATAGTCTGTCATCATTATTTATGTTTTGGTCACTTCATTATTCACTTCATTATTTATTTCAAGACATGTTATCTGAAGTTCAGAAGTATGTAGGAATCCTAAAGCAATGGCAGCTGTAAGGAGCTGGTCTCTTTGAAAATAAGTTATTCCACATATATGTTTGAATTTTCACTGCCTCGGTCTACCTACCTAAAAAGAGGAGACCTGTATCGGCTAGCTGACTTGGCTGGTGTACTGTGGGATTAAATTGGTGATTGAAAAAATGCTTTGAAGCTCCTGTCTGAAAGACATTGTGCATTTGTGAGGTGTTACAATGTTTAAACAATGAGTGATAGCATACAAGTTCATCTTATTCACAGTACTATGTAAAAGCAATGCATTAACTTTTTGGATTGAATCACAGTTTCAGTTTGGGACAGATTAGAGGTCTCTCTAAATGCATTAATACCTGAGAACAAAACCAGACTGAAGAATCAATTTACTTGAGAGACAAGCTGCCATGGTATCATCATCAGCAGGAGCCAGAAAGTGAGGAGACTGTGCCAGGGTGTGGGTCAAGACGGTGGTTACAGCTACTGTTAAACAATTCAACAGAGCAGTTCTTCTTCTTCCTCCTCCTCTTCCATCTGTAGGCGAATGGTTACCTGAGACATGAACTGGAGCATTCAGGCAATGTCATAATTCATTCTATTTCACGCTTGCCTTACTGCCAAAAGACATTGAATTTTTCTGCTATCCTTGGGTTTGGGAGTTCCATTCATTTAATTATTGCACTTGCATCTGAATCCAGAATGAATATTCTGAAGAATAATTGTGAGTTATTTGGAAACAAGGCGGTTCCTGTTGATTCATACACTGAAAATCTTGACTTTATTTGGGAATTTTTCATCTGGACACGATTCCCCAGCAGTGAAAAACCTTCAGAGAAGCACAGCTGTGGGCTGTCATGTGGCTACTGTGTGTTCAGGTAGAGCAATAGTCCTGAGGTCTGTGGGTTGCAGAAACAGTGCAGTATATTGATTTAAGCACTCATGAACACTGAACCAAATCTATTTACTGGCACTAGACCCCACCTCAATCACATCATGTTACTGAGGCTGGATAGAGATATCAGTATTCAGGAAATTTTGTTCAAATAATTGAGTACCTCAATTATTTGAACAAAAGTACTCAAAATCCTCAAGGTACTGAGGATTTGTTTGAAATCAGATGTGGCCCTGTCACTTCCTAACATGATTATTTGTTACTGCACTTCCTTAAGACAGTATCTGTGTTGTCACATTGTTGAGGTGGAAGGAAACACAAAGGCCATCAAGCAAAATTTAGAATTTGGGATTATAAGGTAAGGTTGTTAAACAGCATTTGGGAACTGATGTTAAGCTGGGTTTAGAGGGAAGTCTTGTCACCTGTTGAACAACTGATGTTATGCTCACACTTTTTGTGACAGTTTGGCTCCTGTGACTAGACAAGAGATTAAAATAAATCCTAAAGAGACTCTGAAATGTATATTCTTTCTTGTTTTAAGATGGAAGGAGGGAAGAGATGGAGATGGCCAGTTCCTTGCCTTCAGAAACCTTCCTGTCTGAGAACACTCAAGCTTGAGGCAATTCCCAGTGTAGCAGTGAGGCTACCACCAAAAACCAGGGTAGATCTGAACATGCCTCTGCAGGGTTATCAAGGTAGGTGCGTGCTTCCAGAGCAGCCACTGTGTCCTGTTCTGTTGATAGACCTATTAAGGTGTGCAGGCATTGTGTAATCCTCAGGACTGAGGAAGAGAATAGGAAAGAATGATTTGGCTTTCTGATAGAAAGTAGGCCCAGGGACTGATGATACTACTTGGGTCATATGATAAGGGAATTCTCTCCAAAAGCCATATTCTTGCCTCCTTTAATAAACATTATATTGATTCTGGCCACTTTACCTAGGCTGCAGGTTCAGGGAGGTGGTGGGGAAACTCTGCACAGCACTGAAGACTCACTGACACATTCCTCTCTCTCTTGCTGTTTGGAAGGTGACGCTACAGGTTCTGTGGATGAATGAGCATTGCTAAATACACTGTACAAAAGTGTGCATCTGGAACAAGGCATTTCAGCTTCTCCCTCCCCTGGAGAGTAAAGCAGAAGTCAGAGTCATGCATGTGTGTGTGAAAAACGAAGGCTCACCATGGCAGCATGAAATGAGGAAGGGACCTTCCACAGCTGTCCTTGCCAACAAGTATGACATTCATTTTGGCACTTCTCTGATGCCTTTCAGATGGGTGTATTAGAGAATAGTGCAAGCACAAAATCTCTCAAAAAGGGTTGTAGTGAGAAACAAGACATTAGCTGGACAGATGGGTCTTGCAGACAACCCTTAAGCATTTTATGGGGCAGGATGTGTGTGTAAATGCATCACAGTCCCAAGACATTTAATGAAGAACTTTACAAAGCTGAAGTATTCCTCACTATCCTTTGGTTATTGAACTGAAGAAAATCCACCCAAAACATGCACACATGCACTCGCAATAGGTAAAACTGCAAAGGGTGTGAGTGCTGTTGAAGTATAAACCCTCATTATTTTTGCTCTTGAGAAGATTCTTGCATATATTAAGATTTCTCTACTTTAGACATAAATATGGGTACAGATTTTCTGCTGGGAGAGAGCAGGTATCAGCAGAGAACTGGACCAGGGGAACACCATCCCTCTGTTGCTGATACATCCCATTGCAATACACCTCTCTTGGCCACGCAGCGCAGAGGGAGCCATGTATGGAGTCACCTGGCTGTACAACTTCAGTGTTACAAAAAGATTTTGCAGTCATTTTTCATCTGTCTTGCTTGACAATTGGGAATACAAGCTGAAAATGACACATTCAAATCTTATTGATCTGAAGACAGCTGCCCCCATCCTTGCCTCTGCAAGGAGGAGCAGTGCTGGTGACAAGGACTGCACCTAGGTGTGGTGGGCATGAGGAGGCTGCACAGGCACACAGGGCAGGCAGTGTCCCCAAGGCACACCTTGCTAAGGTAGCCCCATCACCAGCTTGCTCAGTCTTTTCACATCACACTTGCACAGAGTCCTCTGCATTTCAGGGTTTGCTTGTCCCTCTCCCAGGAACTGGGGATGGATTTTGAGTCTTGACACAGCACTAGCACCAAAGTGCCCAGAGCTATTTAGGGAGCCAAAATACAAGCCATCAGTCCAGGTTTAATCACAAGAAGTAACTCTTTTGCTCACAATAGTTAATTCCTCCCTCAATACTATCTACAAAGTGTTTAAAATATCTTTAAATATAATTTCATGGAGCTTTCATTAACTTTCCAGACAGCTCACGTAGTTTGCTACCTTTGTTCATAGATGCTGAGAAACTACATTTCAGTTGCCAGTTCTCCCAGTCTTTCTGCTCATTTGCTGCCATTCTTTCTCATAGCAAAAATGTTCTTTATACCACCTTCCAGAATGGCCTTCTCCTTAAAAAGATGTTTTTTGCTGATTCCTCCAGAATGTTTCTTTGTGGTCAATGCTATTCTTATGCTTATATTCTTAATAAATATATACAAGCTCCATTTCATGCTATACTCATTTAGACTGTCCTGGTGGCAATACTGACATTTCTTGACAGTTCTAAAACACAGTTTCAGGTGTAAGTGCTTTCTGAGAACTTGAGTTCCAAACACATTCATAAGTACATCCTAACCGTACATCTGAGCTGTGGGTTTATATTCTCTACTGATGAACAAGTCACATTTCAAGTACCTCGCTGAAGACTTTAGGTGTCACTTTACAACGCTGCATGTGAGTGGCTGCAAGATGAAATCTTCATTGATAAAGAGGGAGTGCACAAAGGCGATGTCAGAAGGCTGCGCTCTCTGAGCTTCCACAGGACCACAATTTAATCTAGGTGAGTTAAAGGTGCTAATGCAATGAGACTCTCAGGCATGGCATGAAATTTATCCATGGTGATTAGGGAAACCCTATTATTTGGGCTGTTTTGGCACATTAGGCACTTTTTAAAGCCAAATGAGTCCCTTATCACCGTGTAGGTCCACTCCGTCTGTGAATCTGTGCTGGCCAGCTGCTTGTACTGACTGTCATCCAGCCTGTCCTATTTATGCTTCAGTGTGCTCTGTTCTGCTTTGAAGATTAATTCTCTTCCATGTTAGAGAGTATTTTGCTCTCGAGGTCTCATTAATGTATTTGTTCCTGACACAAATACACACAAAATCCCAGCAAAGAATACAAACACAATTCCTTTTATGACAAAAACCAAAATTAACATGAAAACAGCTTTATTTTTGTTGGAAAATGTAGAGAGATGTAATATAACAGATTAGGTGGTGACATATGAGACAAATGGCCTAATTTATGGCTCATCTTTCCAGAGTTTTGTCATTTATTTTCTGTGACATTTATTAAGGAATTTGCTGATGTCATCTACAGAAACATCTTGAACAAGAAACATTCTACTTTTTAACCAAATTCTTGCCCAGATACCAATGGCAGAGACCTAGACTTGACAGAAATTACTTTCAGAGGAGTGTAATTGCAACACTGAAATTCAGGACATTTGCTTATGGATGACAGTATGAAAGAGGGCCCCTAAAACTCTGGAAATCTGGAAGAGAGAGTAGTCCACTCTGCCTGGTCCCCCAAAAGAAACTGTGATTATGCCAAATCATACTAAAGCATGTGAGAAATTTTGGGCATATTCTCTGTATTCTTCTATTAACAAAAAACTCCTGCTTCTTCCTATGGTAAGTAGGCTGTAGCTGGACTATTGCCCAGCCAGGGTGAAAGAATAGTCATTTGGGAATGTGCAGGGTTCTTAAGGAAGAGGAGTTTAACAGGCAATTTCTGAGATATCCAATAGGGGTCATATCCAGCTCCCATTATTTTTTAAAGGTTAATGTGTACTAAATCCTTTCAGCCTCCTTTAATGACCCTGCCAAATGCAGTGGGGTCTCAGTATATCTCACCACAAATAATTTCTATCCTTGCTCCTTATAAGGACAGATGATGTATAGGAAGGAGGAGGGATTGAGTTCCTTTGGTTTTCTGGAACTTAGAGATGCAGATGCAATTTCTCATGTGACATTAAAGGCAACTAGGTGCATCAGCATTTTTTCAAATCTTTCTATGGCCCCTAATCTCAAGATCACAGAGGTTTCTAATTCCATCTAAAGTCAATGGGAGTTGAGCATCAGACTGAAGACCTAAATCTTAGGAAGAATTTTCAAAAACACCCAAGGTACCAACTTCCTTTCAACACTGCATATAACCTGGCTTGTTTCCAAAGAAGAGAACACAGGGTTTGTCGTTTACTACAGTGAAACATGGGGGTTGATCTTTTGTTACAGGCTGAACAGTTCTGTTAAACCTCCATTCCCAATCTGTTTCCTCACCTGGTTGTCACTGTGCCTGATTTAGTGCTCACAAGTTTCTAAACGTGTTTGTATCTGTGCATGAAAGAACTCACAGAAATGGGAAAGACTTATCCCAAGTTTTTCCAGGCATTACCATTCCAACTTCAAAAAGCTGGTAGCAGTGATAGTAGTCATGAGGTTATCCAGCATATTGATTGTTTTTAAAGTATCAGTACCCTAAAGGTCTTTAGTCAAGAAGAATTCAGAAAATCCATTTCTGACATGAATTCTAGCACAGAGAGATAAAGACTGGTTCAACAGCAGCCTTAAATAAAGAAACATGACTAAACAGGAGTACATTCTTATTAGCAAGCAGTTGTCTGTCCTACAGAAAGCAGAACATGCTAATATATGTAACCATAAAGACAGACTCCAAAATATTTAAGTTCATGAGCAGAGGTGTTGACAGTTAAATTGAACTTCTGGCAGGCATTTGCAGCTTGTGAGGGAGCAAACAGCAACTCTTCAGCTTTCAAAACATTTACCAAAGATAATAATTACAAAGCCACATAGTTTCAGAATGACATTCATTTGTCAGGACAGTTAACAGCAGTGGGAAGCAAAGCCAAGAGAAAAGCCAAATGCTAGCGGGAAAACACTGACAAATCACTAGATGTAAAGTTGAGCCTTGTAGTAAGACTGGAGAGCACAGGACCTGCCATCTAGAGCCAGCAGGCCCACACTGAAACTGTTATGGTTTTCTGACATGGGGAGGAACCGAACTGTACTGGGATTGCACCCAAGAGTCTGGTGCAGCCCTGGGGCAGGATGTCCAGTCCAAGAGTGTCTCTTTTCCCCTTCACCCCTTTCCAAGTGGGTATGGGTGGGGCTGCATCATGTCTTAGCCAACAGACCGAGAACTTGTGCTTCTTGATGACAGGGAAAGGGGGAGAGAGGAAGGAGGTTTCTAGGAGTAGACAACAGGTATAACCACCCCTGTGAGAAGGAAAGCATCTGGGATATTATCCTTTTCTGCTTGACAGGAGCAGGAAGTGTATCACTCAGTGGATTTGTCCCACCTTGTACCTTGACATCCACCTCCAACTTTCTTCTCCTGTTGCCTTCCCTCTGTGCCCTCTGACCATCCCTCTAGCCTTATTTCTTCTATTCTGTGTCAAAAGTGGCTGCCAGCTATCCAGAGTCAGGACACCTCTTTACTGGCCTTTTATCGGATTCTCTTTAGAGTCACTTCAGCCTGATGAATTTCATGGGGCTCCACAAGCCACCCTGCTCTACAGGCATTTTTGTGGAAGCTGAACTTGCAATGCCAGCTCTGGGCAGTGCAAATTTAGGATATTAGTTCATTTGTAAAGGTCTTGCAAAAAGTAATCACTTACTATCTCTATTAATTTCTGTGCAAAATAAACATTGGAACTAAAAGATGGAGAAGACGAGTGAACAGAGTTAGGTTAAATAACCTCTAGCAAACTAAACTGCTTTCAGATATAATATAGGTCACCTGAGTTTTGTTTTTCAGGTTTTTGCTTTAAACTCAGCTAACCCTGAGTAGTGTTGGAGCTTTCTGTCTTGGAACAGATCCAGAAATAGCAAAATACATTGCAGAAGAGGCTATTCACAGAGGAGGTCTGGGAGTACAGAAGTAGGAGAGAAAGAGATTTTTTAAGTCTATTAATAGTCATCTTCTGTCCTGATTACACGCATTAAGAATGTTTCAATAAGCCTGTGTTATTTGCAGTATAGAAAGAACTCAGCCAGGATGCAGACCCTCCTGAGCTCTGTCTATCCACAAAGGCTAGAGCAAATAAAAGCAGTAAAGGCTACCCATAAGATGAGTCTCTTGGGAGCAACTCACAGCTATAGCAGCTGACACCAACTGCAGTAGCTGGGGAGACTAACACCAACCACTCTAAAACTAAAGGATACCATATATTTGTTGCCTCATACACGGCTCAGAAAAGAGAATGTAAAAATCTAATCTCACTGTCAAATCACTAGCTATCTTCAGTGTATTTTAGCAGTGTGAGGACAAAACTCCCAACAGGTACTCTAGTCCAGTGATACCCACATGGATGAGCTGCAAATAAAGATTTCTGAGCATTGATGAACTGTAGCAGACTGCATAATGTACCACAGCCTTGCCATGATTTGGCAATATCAGCAGAAAGATGATGAGGTGTTATCATAATACTTTCCTAATCACACTTCAGTAAGTAGTTAAAAGGAGTATTTAACCACACAGTCTCCATACTGTCATTCCTTTCTAAGACTTCTGGCAGTGATTTTGCAGATAGATGATACCAGTGTCATGCTCAGGTGAGGTAGAAACACTTCTGGTAACTGTGTGTCCCTACAAAAAGAAGTTCTGCTTGTAGAGAATACCTGGCTTCAGAGCAAGAATAAATGAAGTTGGAGGCTTGGTTTATTGTACAGATAATAAGAAACATAAGGCAATTACAACTCCTTTCACTCAGCCTTTTTGTGTTGAAACCACTGGAGATCTACAGAATTATTTATTATGGACTTCTGCAGGTGCAATGCCATACGTGGCGCGCTGCCGTGTCTCCTGGGAAATGCCATCTTGAGTACATGGAGTCACACAGAACAGCACATTGGATATGGTCAGATCAACTCTCCTCAGGTAATTATCAGTTATTTTCTAAAATAGCACTTTGCCATTCAGGAGTTCTGTGTTCCAGAAGGGCTTAGTAGAGCTCATTTAATCCACAGATGTGAACAGTCAAATCTGTCTTTAGGAAAGAAGAAGAAGAAGACGAAGAAGGAAAAAAGAAAATACCATTTCTCCCTCAGTTCTGAATTCCTGGGTGTGTACAGAAGCCCTTGATGGTTCTGGACCTTGTCAGGGGTGATGATGACAATGATGTCAATTTTCTGGAAAAGCAATCATTAATTTAAAATGGGAGATATCCTTTCAGACTCATATTTTTTTGTGGCAGACAAGTAGGTTGCAGTCATCAACATCCTTAGCCCATATCAACAAAATAAGTTTTTTGTAGCCTATCATTGACCAGATGAGTTTGAACCAAAGTCCAAAGAGCTTGACTGAAAACCTGGATCACTTTTTCAGAGTTTTCTACAGGAACTTTTCTTTAGTTTTACTTTGTGTAGACCTTTGGCAAACGGAGGGGAGTACATCTGCACAAAAATTTGGGGATGCAGGCCCCACAAATCAAAAAATCTATGTTTGGCACAGCATGGAAAGATGCATTTTAAATATTGTAGTCAGTCACATCTCACACATATTCATATAATTTTCTGTGCCATTCTATCTGTTCCCACAGTGACCACACCCCCTCCTTAAACAACCACACCAAACTCTTGTCTTTGGGGCTAATCCTGCTGTCTCCACTCACCCAGACTGTATGCTCAGCCATCTCCCAGCTTTGCTCAGTGGCTTTCTCTGACACATTAGGACACTGCAAGGTTTAGGGCAGCCAAGTGACCATCCAGGCAGCTTCCACGCAGGCAGTGTCCAGGGAGTAAAGCCCCTCTGTGTACATGTGCTGGGAGGACCAATGTCAGATGAGCTCCACAGGGCACATTTGAGCTACATCTGAGCTTCCTTTCACGGGTTGCTGTCTGCGTGACTGATGTGCCTGCTATCAAGGCAGCTTTGGAGCTGCCTGTAGCACACAGTGGGGGTCCACCCTCAGGGCTTGGTGATCCTTCTCTTCTAATTATTTCTAGAGAATTACACAGATGAAGTGTACAGGCGTGATAATACTTACCATGGATTTAAGGAATACTTACGTGTGTCATGGGGAAGTTGTGGGAAACTATGTTCTGCTCAAAATACTTGCAGCAGGAATGGATCCTTTCCTTGAAGGGATCTAAAAATACTCCTTGTCTCTATACTGTAATTGTGTAAACCCTGTGCATATAGAATTAGAGGACTGTATGTATTGAAAGCTGAGGGCTAGGGTTGCCGCAGTCACACAGTAATTATAATATGTGACCTATGAATTCTCTTTTTGTCTCACATCACTGTAGCAATGCATTAAAAGCATTTTGTCCCTTTCTGTCTTTCTTTTTCTCCCTTAATTCTCACATCATTCTGGTGTCTTCATACATGAAGATTAGAAGAGTTTTTCTTTTCAACTTCATGTCATGATGACATCAGGATTGGGACTCCACAGGCTCACACTGAAATAATTGATGCTATTTGCATTTCACATTCTAACAGCTTCATAACAAGATCTCTGTAGACTTGCACTGAAATTGTTTTCCCACTGAAGTCTTACAACACAGCGGCAATATAATGACATTTTAATGGGATCCCCATGGGCGTGCCATGAAATTGTCAAGAGAAAATAGTGGCAATGTTAATTGAATTGGGAACTAACATTGTTGAAATCAAATGTGAAAAGTAATTGCTCTGTTGGAAGAATAGCAGGAATTTAGGTGCTGATCCTGTGAAAGATGTATGCATTTGCTCTTCAAACCAATCCTGCTGAAATCTACTTCTCTGGGGAATAACGTCAGGAACTAGAAGAACCCTATTTATCATACCTTCTGTCTTCATAAACAAAATAGCTAACCTGAAGGCAACAATCAAAGGCTGTTCCATAACTGTGACATTCTCTATGCATGTCTGTGCAGATGCTAAGCAGAAATTACCTGGAAAGCTTGGCACTTGACATCGTGCATCCTCTGAGTGTAGACAGAGTCACAGTTGCTTAGCTGGTAAAGCCCTTGGGTAAAACCATATTCGTAATGAAGCTACTAGGAATTGTGTCACTGACTGCAACAGAGATAGCTTGCCATTCCCAGTATCATCTCCCTGCAGATCCCAAAATCTCAACACACACCTGCTTTGGAGGCTAAACCTACTGAGAGGAAAGCTGTTAATTTTAATCCCTTTTTCCAAGACATAAATATGTGTTTGAGTGAAGATTTTCTTTGTAATTTATAAAGTGATGAGAAAAAGAAAATTGCTTTAAAAATGAAGCCTGTGATTCTCATGGCATCATATGAGCGTCAGGCTTTGGAGCCCAGTTATTACCAATTTCAAGAGTGTTGGAGTAGGCAATGGAACCTGACTGTGGAAGACAGGGTGAATGTTTTGACCTTACTCCCTTGCCTATAGTATTCTCTGTAAGAATTACAGTAACATCAAATGGCTGTTTTTTAGTTGGTCATAAAATAGTCAGGGCACAGCCAAAAATAACCCCACCTGACTAGAAGGACCTAAAACTGTTATGTCTGACATATTGAGTTCTATCCAAAGTTTAAACATTTTCCAAGGGAGATATTTCTGAGTTCCTCATAAGAAGAGTTACATGTCAGGAGGAGGTAAGAAGATCTATACACAAAACAAACCACTAGCAATGACAATTTATTCCTTTTCTCTCAAGAGAAGTCTAGAATCATTGATCTGTCATGGAATCTATGCAGACCTACACCTCAGATGAACAAAAGACCAAACAACAGAGTACTGATAGGTGGCCTGAAAACTCAGGAGATTAGTGCAGGGCTGCTGGGAGACCTCTGGGCTAAAGGTCCAACCCCACCTCATGGAAATCAGAGCAGAATTTTCACTATCAACATCAGCAAAAGCAAGAGACATTCTTACATCTGATAATACCAAAACGAGGAACTGAATTATTAGGGAAATAATACAGACAGAAGAAGACAGAAAATATTATTACGCCTGTGTTTGAATTCACCTCAAATACCTCAGGCATTTCTGGCATTTCATACTAGGAAATCTGATGTAGTCTATGAAAAAAAGTGTAGAGAGGGTAAAAAGCTTGATGAGAAGTAGGAAATGGTTTCTGTTTAAGGAGAAATTAAAAAGACTCTTAGGTTGCACTAAGGACTCAAAAAGGATGGAGGGCATAAAGAAGGTGAAATGTGTGGATATACCCACTATTTCTTCACATCACAGAGACACAGAGACCTCCAATGAAAATGATTGTCAAATATGATGTAGTGAAGGAAGCCCTTTTCTTCAGAAAACACAAAACTAAACTGAGTAACTCACTGATGTAGAATATGATATATGGCAAAAGCAAAAAGGAAGCCTGAAAAGGATTATATGTCCTCATGGATGATAGGTCCACTGGTAGGTTTTAAAAATGTTGATCTGAAAGCAACACTGAGCTCAAAAATTCCCTCATCCAGAGCTGCATAGACAAACAAGGCAGAAGCACAATATGTATCTGCTGGAATTCCTACACTCTGACTTACTCATCTGAGTTCCTGTCATGGGATTTAACTGGGCACACTTGGCTGTGGTGGGATTAAGTGCAGCTGAACTGCAGCATTGCAATGTTGTGTGATATAAGTCAGCAGTCTTTCGGCACTGGACAACTTGTCTTCTGGTCAAAGAGCTGCTCTGTACAGCACCTCTGTGACCGTCAATTCTACTGAATAATGACAGCTTCAAAAAGCAGAAAGCATGACTGATGTCAGGCTCCCACCTATGTATTCTTCAAATGGTCTGGAAGTACACTGATATGGCAGAGAGATGCTTCCTCTGATGTTTGCCCTGTGTCCAAAGAGAGTTTCAAGTATAAATTTTACCAGTCACTATCTTCCTTGCAGACTAAATGCTCAAGTGCGCAGTGCCACCACTTACCTAATGGATTCTGAATTGCCGTTTTGATTTTCAGAGATCGTATAGTATTATTTAGAAGAACTATCTGCCTCTTGGCTTTTTTTTACACTAGGAACAAAACCAGACAGTGAAGCCAACCATGGCTCCTCTCAACCATGCTCCTTCAGGCACTCCTGAAGTGCCTAAAGATGAGCATATCCAACTACCTCAGCTGTGCTGGAACTCCTAGCCAAAGAGATCTATTTATTATAGGCTGTGATTGTCAAGTTACTTATTTCAGTGGCTCCACTGCTGCAGAGCAGAAAAACTGGGTGGTCCTTGAGGCCATCATGAGTGCTCTGCACCTGGGGCTGCAGAAAGTATTAAGAAGTGAAACACACACATGGCTAGCTTGATGGACTGTGACCAGTTGGTACCAAAGTTGTGGGAACCACTGAATGAGCTGTAATCCTTTAGGGGCCAGAGTCCATTCTCATGTACTCACAAAGAGACCTGTAATTATAACAGCTGAAACCAGATCAGGCACCAGAGCTGGACAGAGGACAAAACATTAAGTTGTTTCATTTCGTTCTGACCTCTTTTTACAGCAATAACTGCTAAAAAGGAAAACAAATGTTTGTAGAGATCTGCTTTGTTCTGCCATTACATGTGAAGCACACAAGGGGCCTTTTCATGCAGAAAAATGCATAAATCACTCCCCTAGTTTTACTTACGGGAATGCAGCATTTTCACATTAGAGAAATACAGCCAGTAACAAGATGCACAGACATCCGACAAAGAAGAGTGAGGATTTCAGAAAAAATAAAGGAGGTACAATTTAGATATTAGCTGAAATGAAGCAGTAAGCTCATGAGGAAATGTGATCACAGGAAGTATGCAGGGAAAGCATTTAATATATGTATACAGGGCCAGATTCCCAGTAGCTATTGATAGATAAAGCTTATTTACTTTCAGAAAAAACTACAGTAAGTCAGTTCTGTGATTTTCTTGGGATAATTTAATTTAAAATCATTAACATCATTAATCATTTAAAAATATTGAGGATAATATCATTGCCCTGGGCCTCTAAGAGCTCTGCATAGCTCCAGGAGCTGTGTGTGCTCTATGCATGCAGTGTGTTCTGTGCTGTGCAGTCCCACAAATGTCTCAGAGTTCATATTGTTTCCAAGACCTCACTTCCCACCTGTATAGTTGCTCTGTGGACACAGGTGCCTTTAAATACTTTCTGCATTCTAAACAGGTACCAGAGAGATCTCTCTGGGGAACACACCAACAATCTTTGTCTAGTGTCTACCACTTAACATTTTCAAAAGGCCTTGGAGATGACCAGACCAATCCCTATTGAGTCTGCAGGACAAGCTGTGCTGCAAATTAGACCATGTTTAACTATTCCTTAGGGAAGAAGAGGCTATTACTTTCAAGAGAAAGAGGTTTAAATTTCACATGAGCTGCTCATCAACCATAGCTGCTCCTGATAATAACCTGTGTAGATGGAATACTTTTCTGATTGGAAGTCCTGTCAAAATACCATTTGGACAGCTGTTGTAAAGATACTCACGGTGGCTGTTGTGTAGGACAAGGAAAGTGAGGAAGAAGACCATGGTTTGGCCTTAATTTTTTTTGGAAGACAGTCATATTTGACTGCAAAGAACTGACTAGAAAATTTTGTAGCCTGAATGGACCCTAAAATAAAACAAACATATTTCACATGCACAGAGGAGGAGAGAAAACCATTGCTATATAAAGGATGATTTTCATTCAGATTCAATTATTATTCCAACCAGTATGCGGCATCCCACCTCATAATGGCAGTCCTGAAGATTTTAAATAAATTTACCATCAAATAATACACCAAAGCTTTCATGCAAACCTGTATTTGATTTGAATTACTCCTGCTGTGGTATTTAAACATGAATCTTTCTTTATATGGGCTTGATCAAAACTGGCAGCCAAAACACAAAGGGCAGTGTCAATTAAACTCTATGGGTATGTATGAAAAAGAAATATATGAAACAGAAGCGAGAAGTAGCAGTATGTCAGGGACTCTTGCCCTCTATTGCTTAGCAGTTGTTGATGTGTAGTTCAGATGGACACTTCATCCATGAAGTGATCCTCTAATCAGATTTGCACAGGAAATGCATCATTTTCAGGCATCATGTGTGCTCTCCCTCAGGATAAAGCACTCTGGGAAAGCATGGTTTAAATAATTATGGATATCACTTGCTGAAGACAAACCTTGCTATTTGTAGCCTTCTTCATTCCTAGGAAAGGAAAATCACTGAAGGTGCCACAGATAGACACCTCAGTGAGGCAAATGCTGTGATTTTAATGCAATCTACAGGAAGGTTTACTAACCATGCCCTTAGCTAGTTTTGGCTAAAAGCTGTAGCTCAGGTTTTTTCTTACAGTTACCTGGTGAGATGTAAGGAAGTTTTCATCTGGACATCTGTACACATACATGTGTCTTCAAATCATCTTTGAGAGTTTAAGTAGGGAGCTATTGATCCATTGGGTTTGGAACCAAGTGCCTAGTACTTGTAGTAAAGGTGAATCACTGTTCTCCAATAGATACTGGGGGCTCTGACTCTCTAGGGACACTTACTCATGAATTTTGTGCAATAAAAGATAACAGGCATGCATTTTCCTGAATGGGGGAGTCAGTGCTGCAGACTTTTATGCAAAGAAAATGTTCATGCACAAATACACTTTTGTGAGGATATATATTTATGTTTGTGTTTGTGTTTGTATTTGTATTTGTATTTGTATTTGTATTTGTATTTGTATTTATATTTATATTTATATTTATATTTATATTTATATTTATATTTATATTTATATTTATATTTATATTTATATTTATATTTATATTTATATGCGTGTGTGTGTGTCTGTGTGTATGCACACATGTATGTTTTCGGTGAAAAAAACTGACTGCTTTAATAAACAGCTTTCATTCTGAGATCATAATCACTCTTGCATGCATATGTGCACACACACAAAGAGATGGAGACAACTAGATCTGTAAATAGAAATGTACACGTTCTGGCTGTTTTTGGCTTTGCTTTCCTCTCCAAGCCTTCCAGGCAAATGGCAGTAAGTCTCTAACTCTTTCCAAGTGATCCTCCTGAGGCTTGTTTGCCTGAGTTCAGGCCTCTCACTGGGAGCACACTGAGCTGAGCTACCTAAAAATCTGCCCTGCATCCTTTCTGGCATCTGTGCTGGGTCTGTGAACAAGATTATGTTCCCTTCTTGAGGTAGGCCTAAGAGTTCTGTCATGTGTTTAAGAGATATCAATTGTGCATGTGAGGTGTGCACACTCCTGCAAACAAAAGGATTGCATTGTGACATGAAAAGTGATAGGAGACACCAGCCTTAGGTTTCCTCAGCCCCAGTGAGCAGTTTAACAAGGCTTCATGATGCATGTCACCTCTCCTGCCATGCCCCTAGGACACGCTGCATGTCTTTATTCCTTGTGCATACTATATCACCTCATCTGTAATTATAAATATATGTTTAGTGTCACTTCAAAGTCTTCCCTTGACAGGGGTGTTCCCTTTTCAGGGATTTTGAATCTCTGAAATTCTTTCTTCAGAAACTCTGGAGCTGGGTGTGATAGCCTCCTGCTGACAGTTACCTGTGTTCAAAGGGACTGCCAGAGAAAGCCCATTGCAAAGCAGAGAAAACCGACTTTTGTGTCACCCACTGAAGATGCATTGACTTCTTTAACAAGAGGTCATTTTCTATGCTTGGCTTTTTTTAATCTGGAAGGTATTTAAGAATGGGTACAGAAAGTGGATTTGTAAAACATGAAAGGGTTGGCAATTTAGACTTTCTATCAGGTATGTCTGATGAATAAAATCCTCCTCTTGGCTATGCTTGTTCATTACGTATCTTTTATATAGTCCAGCTATGGAAACTGGAACTTGGCTAACCCATGTATTCCTTTTGTGGCATTTTCCTGCAAAATGGCCATTTTTTTAGAATTACCCATCTGTCAGTGTACTATATTATTATATTACAGTACCATCTAGAGGTCCCAAATGGGATCAGGGCTGTGCATAGTCAGTGTAGCATGCAGTTGTCTTCTGGGAGAAAAAGTATACAACCTAAGGGGATCAGAAAAATAAGTAACTACTGTCCCTACCTCACAAATTACATATCTGATCCTATTGCATGAATTATGTATGCAGTAAGATGCACACAGTCAGCCAAGGAATACAGACCTGCCAGGTCTGTCATTTTGGTTAGGATGATATTGTTTTTAGAGACAACTCACTGCCCTATCTAGAGTCCACCAGGAATCTACCGGATTTCTGTCTGTCTGGCAGCCGTCATGAACTCCCAGACAAAAAGGCTGTTGTGCAGATCAGCACCTCTCAGACACATCCAGTTACTTCCTTTGGACTGGCCAAGAGGTATGGAAGTAAGAGAGAGAGCTGGGATGTGAACTCTGTCTGCTGAGTGTTAATCACAAGGTTCTCCTGCCACCTTACAGTTTGTTGGTCATAGCCACCCGAAAATGAGAAAAACATTGGCTGGCAAACTTTCACCTTCTTTGTATAGGGTTCATATTTCTGAAATACTTTTCATCACATAGGATTTATGAACATATTTATGAGAGGTGAGTTTTCAGGCCTTTAGCCCTTTGCCTAAAGTAAGTTTTCATTGACTTCCTATGAAAATTCCACCTTGCAATGTCATTGAAGAAAGCAGTACTACAAACCTGAAATCCAGGAAAATCTGGGCCGTGATTTAGAATTTCATGGAGCTAGAAACCATAAGCAATTTGAAACATCTTTGCTCAGACAGGTTGAGCATTATCCTCCCAGAAGGCAGCAAGGCAGTAGTTGATCCTAATGAAGGTAATTATTACAGTAATTTTTTACATATGAACAGATCCAAATCACCTAATTTAGGTACAGCAACACTTAACTACAAGCCCCTTTATCTCCAGGAAGAAGACCCAGTGCATTTAAATGAGTCAGGCTGACCAAATGCACAGTTAATAGATAGAGTCTTTAGAAGGCAATCCAAAAGGCTGGTGTGTTTTGTGGGAAAATGTGAAGAGACAAAACATGCTAGATGCATGGCAGCAGAATATCTGAAAACTCTTTCTGCTTAACAACATCAGATGCTTTCAGTCTCCTGAGAATTAGAATATTAGAGTATTAAAATATTAGAATATAGGATATTACTGCATTGGAAAGTTGTGACTCCACACCCCAGAAACTTCCTCCAGTCCATCTAGCACTAGTGTCAGTGCCCCATTCCTCCCTTTTGCTGAGGTTGGCTTGTTGCATAGCTGGGAATGCAAAGTCACAAGGCCAGGAAGGAGGGCAATAGCAAGGACAGTCCTGCCCTAAGGGCAGAATGGTCAGCTGGGAGGGCAGAGCCCCAGCCTGCCCTTAGCTGCTGCCTGCCCCTTTGTTTCTTGCCCTTTTTCTGCTCTGCTAGCATAGACAGAGCCTGACAGAGTGCTTTGTGCACAGCATGGAGGTGCCACAAGGGTCTGGTGGTGCTAAAAGCTGGAAAACGTGGGCTTTCTTCTGGGACTTAAATGCATCCCTGAGCTAGGTTGTCAGGGTCTAGTTCAGACAATCAAGATTTATAATGTTTTCAGCAGTCAAAGTAACAGATTACAGTAGGGTTTATCTGTTCTGTGCCTTGGGCTTTCTGAACTTCCTCTCTGTGGTGTGTGACTACCCACAGTGTTGTCATCAGGTTCCTTCTTCTTGGCTTTAGTTGCCATTGAGTTACAAAGCTCTACCTATTTCCTAGTCAAACACTTCACTAATCAATGCCTGATGCAATACAGGTATCAGCTCTGAAGAGACATCTTTACAGCTATAATGAAGATACAAAATTAGAGGCTGCATGATAGAAGAAAAAGTTTGGGTACTGAAAGAGAGATAGAAAATATTTATTTCAGTCTGTATCCCTTTTGAGGCTTTGACAGTATGCAGGACAAAACATGTCTTGGAGATATTAATTCCACATCAAAGTATTGTCTGTCTTTTCCTTTTGTGTCAATGGAAGTTCAAGATTTTGCAGTCTAGCATCATGCCTCAACATCAGTTGAGACTGCAACAGTTTTGAATTTTCACATTGTGACACTTTGTCTTACATGGTCTTATCTGAATCTAGCAAGAACTGTGAATGTTCAGCTCTTCTGCTACCAGATGCTCAAGTTCTCAACCCTCCTGGACCAAGTCTTGACCAATGGACTTAATCTGGGGTTTTTGTAAATGTGGAGGTGACCTGAGAGCTGCTAAATTGGTTGCATGCAATCTCATTTCTGTGTATCTATTAAGAATGTGTCCAAGATTACTTAAATATTTTTTAGCTAGCTATTATTTTTCTGTTAAGGATGCTAAGTCAAACTTTGAGCACGAAAAGGAAATCTGTTACTTCTGTCAATGGACATGAGTGTGTTAGGGGCCATATGCTAAGAGTGACTATATTGGCATGCATTTAAGGAATGTTGCATAGCTACATAACCACTCTTTCCTCTGGACTGGGGTGAGCTCAGAGCACAGAGTAAGGGCAGAGAATGGGAGCATGAGAGATGAGAAAGGACAATAGATCTTCCATGCTGGACTAAACTGTAATCTCATAAGAGCTATGCAAAACTTTTGTGAGATCTCCTGTTAAAAGGCTGCTTTTTTAAAAAAGAGAAAGCCGTGCCTGAAAGTTCCTATGGCCCAATGGCAGAAATATTCTATTTTGATGTATCTATCTTTAATGAAACAAGGGTGCTGTTAGACACTCGTGACCTTTATGACTGTGGACCTAAGGTCCTAAGACCTCTGGGTAGCTGGGCTAGAGGGGACTCAACCCTGTTTAAACTCCCTGTAAGAGCAAATTCCTGCAGCTGGCATCATGCCATTGTACCTGTCCCAGTGGAGGCTAAATGCTGTGTTGGATGACTGACCTACATATCATTACAGAAGAGAAATGTTCCCTGCTGCAGTGGCTGCCAAGTGCCGTAGAGCTCTGATTGGACAGATGAATGATGGCAAATGCGCTCCTAATAAAGCCAATGCCATTAAGTTAGAAAATGAGGCTGCTGTCATGTATGAATGGTGGCAGAAGCATTTCTAGCTTAACAAGGTCTGACAAGACGTCCTCAACATGCTCAAATGAAATCAATGTCAACACCTAATCAGTTAAGCAGGTAATGGATTATTTAAAAAAATTTAAACTGTAGCTGCATTAACTCATTTAGAAAGAAGGAACATGTGACTCCTACAGATAATGTAACATATTTTAACAGTTGTCACATTTGCCAGGTTCAAGGAGGAGCTGCTTTAACCAGAAGGCTGAGATGTGTACAGCAGCATGGTGGCAGAATGTAGGGCACGTCATGAGTTTATGGACAAAGGAATTTGGAAGCTTTATCAGTCACTGCCTGGGTTTGCATAACAGGTCGGCTTAATGAAATATACATGAACAGCATCTGTTTCTGCTTTTAAGAACACAGTGTGCAATGTGAACCATCACCCACTGGACAGAAACTGGGTGATAGGATGAGAATCCAGCACTTTAATGAGCAACAGAGGAAGTATTTGCTGTTGTGTCTGGGAAGCTAGGGAAAGAGGCTGGAATGAGTGTGGTCAAATGACCTGAACTTGAGTGTCCTTAGATCCTCATGAGTTACCTAGAGAAGTTAGGAACATAGCTAACAATTCAAGATACGAACTGGATAACACTCCTACACATGCAGTTACTGAAATGGATTAGAACAAACCTCTTGCCTTGGGTCTAGTCCCTGCTTAAGCCACAGAAATGAGGCAGGTATTTGCAAGGCACTGACACAAGAGGGTTCCCATGTCTTTCTCTGCAGCACGTGCAGTGAGTAAGTGTCAGGCCAGGCCAGTGGATTGGCTGGCTAAGCCTGATACAGTGTGCCTATTGCTGTGTTCCTAAGAAAAGATTGCTTTAGAAAACAGCCCTGAGAATCACCACCCAGCTGGACTGGAGCTGCTGACCCTTCTCACCTGAATAGACAGGCGATGTTCTGCACTGACCTGCAATTGTTTCCTGAACCCTCCTTCACTCCCCATCCCAATGCGGCCCCGTTCTTCCCTGTCCAGTCTCAAATTCCCATGGCAGCAGTGTCAGCAGCAGCTCTTTTTCCTCAGGACCCCCCACTCCCTCTGGTACAGCCATCTCATGTCTCACCCCTGGACTAGAAAACCAATGGCTTCACTCTCACCCTGGTTTAAATGATGAGCAACTCTGCTGGAGTTGATTCCATTGAGAAACTAAGGAAGTTGAGAACTGGAGAAGGCAAAATGAGAATTAGAGGAAGCAAAATGAGAACTGGAGCCCTTTCATCCTTTTTTGTTGTTGTTTTGCCTCTCGCTGGTGCTACTGAGACACACTGAAGACATGATGGGCATGTGCAATGTGTGAGAACATCACAGGCGAACTCTTCAGCAGTTATTACTCTGACATGTCTAAGTCATACAGGGACAAAGTGTCTGGAATGTGACACCTTCACTACGCCTGAATGGATCCTCAAGTGTCATAAGGTATCATTGTATCATAAAATTTGGGGTTTATTAATACACCGGGAGAATGTGAACCGCAAAGCTTTTCTTCTTTAGAATCCGCCTAATAATCAGTTCCCGGCATCTAAGAGTGGAAATCTCTCATTTGCTGATTATCGCCTGTAACAGCACGTGCAAATGGGGCGGAAACGCCGCCCTTTCCCCCGCGGTGTCCGGAGCAGCCGGGGCCGCGCCCGGGCCCGCCGTGCCCGCCCGCGTCCAGCAGGTGGCGCTGCGGGCCCAGCCTGGCCCCGCGCCGCCCTCAGGGAGCGCCCGCGGCGGGAGCGCCGCGATGGCCGCTGGGTGGGGGAGCACGGCGGCACCCCTGGCTGTCACCGCCGCCACTCCCGGCTCACCGTGGCGTCTGGGACTCATCTGACTCCGCGGGGACAGATGGCTGACGGACAAACGGGTGACGGACAAACGTTTGCGTTACGTGTTTTGCATGAATGACCTTCACGCCCGCGTGTGTTACTCCCTGTCAGGTACTGTGAGAGCAGCTGATAAAGGAGCTGAGGAGGAAGCGGAACACCGTGGCCTTGAGGGGTCTTCTGGAAGAGGCAAAATGCTACGGCTCCAGTCAGCACCAGAATCTTGGGACTGGTTCTCTCTTCCCAAAGCTCCAGCTGGAAACAGTGGAGTAGCTCCCGACTCGAGGGACCCCAGCCCGCAGCAGGCTGAGCATGAGGCACCTGGGGCAGACAGAAACCCTGCTGTAAGGAAATGGTCTGGGGAGCAGCTCCACAACTGCAGGGTCCGAGGCTAAAATCGACTTGGAGACTAATGACCCTTGTAAGTGTGCTTGGGGAAGTGGAGAAGGGGGCCAAAATCTAGCACTGGGTGACGCAGGCCCCTGACAGCATGGTGTGGAAATCAGACCAACTGCACAAGAGGCAAACAAAGAGGCATAGTAATTGTCATCGTAATAATAATAATCATAAAAAGAGGCCTATTGATAGTCTGACCTGTAACTGTGGCAAATGGACTGCTATATTTTATGGCAGCTGAATAAATTAAATGGGTTTTTTGGCAAATGATAGAAAGTGAAGGTGCTAGAGGAGAAGAGATTAGGTTTTGGTATTAGTAAAGGTTGTTTTTTGTAAAATGTAGTCGATTGGTGCAGAATTGATGTCTCCACTGAAACACAGGTCAAACAAAATTAAAGATTTTGTTTACTTTGCTTTTGATGCCTAGATTTCATAGTCCCATAGGTCTGGGTTACCCAGACCATGGTACCTTACCCATAGGTAACCTCCCCGGTTACTCCAGGAGGCTTCTCCCAGCCTACTGTAAATGGGATGCTTAGAGTCACAGCATTTTCTAATCAGTACATTAAGAGATAAACCTCTGATGCTGGGAGGAACAGGATGAGATATTTACCAAAAAAATAAAAATTTTAATACAGGAGAAGTCTCACCAAGAATTTGTTCCTCTTCTTTCTCCAAGAAGTTGGCCTTTCTTGATTAAATGATTCTGTGTTTTCAGATAGCAAAATATTTTTATTGTGAATTCCTCTTAGTTTTGACCACAATGGGAATTTTCCACTCTGAGGTTGCCTTGCTGGCTGTACACAACCTGCCATGGATGCGCATCCAACCCAAACCTTGTCTTGGAAGCTCCAAGGGTCCTCTCCCCAATATGACATTAGTCATATGAGGAGAAAATGCTGAAATCCTCTAGGAAAAACAATGACAAAGAGTGGCCCATGGCAAGACAATTCATTCAGCCAACAGGTTGCTATTTTCTTGAGCTCAAACTATTCCTGGAAGAAAACAAACAAACAAACAAACAAACAAACAAACCAATAAAATACCAAAAACAAGCAAACAAGAAAAAAAAAACAGAGAAAACTCAAGTTTTTTTGGGAGTGTGCTAAATTAATTATTCCACATGACAGCTTTCCCTCACTGCTGTCATCCTCCTCACACCTGGAGCTTAAAGTTAGACCTTGTTTTATACCACATGTGCAATAAATTAATGACTTCAGGGAAGAATTGGACCTCTTTTACATGTGCAAACTTATTGCAGCAGAGTTGACAAGAAAGAATCCTGACATGGAAAACTACTCATTCATTTTTCTATCTAATTACAAAACTGGATGTTGAAAGAGATACAATAACTATATGGGCATTTTATTAGATAGTTTCACAGTAAAATCTTACATGGAAATTAATTTTAAATTCCTGAGAGAATGCATGAAGTTGGAAAGGTGCCTGAGTGGCTATAAAAAAAAAGCATCAGGGTTAATGGTAGTGTATCAAACAAAGAAAGCAGTATTAGTGAGAGCAGTATTTGACATCTTCATTAACAATCAGAGGGAATACAATGCATATCACTGACACTTTGAAATGACACTGGGTTAGGAAATGGTGCTCAATTGAGAATGAAGCAAAGAAATCTGGAATTAAAAAAAAAAATTAAAAATGTGAGTAGAAATTAACTATATGAAATTTGAGAAAAAAACAAAAACAACAGCGTAAAGATGTGTATGAAAAATAATTAATAGATAATAAAAATAAGGCAAGCTAGTGAATGTCAGGATGCATATACTCCTTCACTTCATTATTATACCAGTCCAAGCTGTGGTAACTGATTCAGATGCTCGTTTATCTCAGAGAGTTGCAATAGCTCTCATTCCACTCCACTGCCGTGTTATGTTAAATTCAGGGCAGTATTATTTGAACTGTAGGGAAAAACTGGGAAAATTTTGGGGAAAATCAATAGAAGTTGTGAGAGATGTAGCAGAAAAGAGATGGATATGAATTTGTAAAACACTATATAAAATGTAAGATGTATTTAAGGAGATTTATTCTTTAGCAGGTTTAAATCAGGATGTGTGTCTTTTCCCTAGTAAAGACAGAGAAGTCTAAAATATCTCATATGCATAGTACAGATAGCTAGACAGTTTTCAAGACTGTGCCAACAAGACTCAAAATCCAAGCATTGGACACTATTTCTTCTAGAGCTCACTACATTTATGGGTGCCTCCTGTTTAATTTTGAAGGTGGACAGTTCCATCACTGATGACACAGAAAGGTAAAGTATAAGCTTACAACAGGGGACTTCAATCTGTTAATTCTATGCAATAAAATGAGAGTGGCAAAACAACTTCTCCTCAAGTCCATATTTATTTCCAGAAGGAATAATTCTATCAATGGATGAAAGGAAATGAGCACCTGTTAAAGACCATGTACATCAATAGCAAGATTTTTTTCATCACAGAAACAATGACTTACTGACAGCATTTTACCAGTAAAGCTCTGCCCAAATCACCATTTCTTTGGTGACATGATTGGGAATTCTGGGAGAACAGACTTTGATGAAAGGCTAATGTACTGTTACATCCTATCAGATCACAAAACCTGCACTATTACTGTATTCTGATAGAGAATGCTGATGGCAGTGAAAGGTAAAATACAGGTTTTTGGCTTTGCAGTGTGAGAGAACAAAGCTGTGTAATTAATAGCAGCATTCTTCAGAGGTCACAGCAATGCCAGCCTCAAAGGACAAAGCTAAACTTGATGGGCAGAGGGGGCAAGACTTGATGCAGTACATGGGAAAATGTGTCAGTGACACTTCCACCTGTCTTTCTCAGTTTCTCAGTTGCTCAGGGAATTTATAAGGCTCTTTTGGCTGAGTGTTTTCATCTACAAATGAGTCTTAAAAGATGTTTGAGATAACACTGGGCTATCAGGAGTTTGGAATTCCAGGCCTGTTAGCCAGTTCCCGATCCCAGATTGCTCAGCTCTAAAATGCTTATGCTGCTTTTGCTTACAGGTGCTTGTAGCTGTACCAGTATCCTGAAGCACACAGGTCACACTGGGTGATCTTCTTGCTGACCTTCACTCTGTAATGGACAGTCAGATCAGCACTCTTGTCTGTTTTGAAGAGTTGAGTGTGGGTTCTCATAAATATTTTGTCCTGGTTTTTTTTAAGCATTGTCAATTAGGTCTACACATCTAGTTAGAAAAGAACAACCCACTGCATTTGCACATCTGCCATTTCAACACAACCGTAGATTAAATTCAGCACTGCCTTCCACCACCTATTTCAACTGGATAAAACTTACTTGTTTGTAAATGACAGAAGAAAATTATGAAATATCAGCGCTGCCTACCTGCTCCTACACAGTGATTTTGTTTCTGGTTGAATGTAACCAGAGACTAGATACTGTTGCCACAAAGTTAAAAGCTGAGATTAATTGCTAATATGCCATAAATAAATGCTGAGTTCTCTAAGCTCTATCTGGCTTCTGTACTCACTGTTTCCCCTCTGGTCTTCCCCAGCCAGTACTGCTGCACCAGCTGGAGAAGCCAGTGATTTGCACCTGAACGGGAAGCACTGGGACCAGCAAACTCTGGTTTCTAAGTCAGTATTTGGGAAATACACACAAATGTACAAACTTCTTCCCACCAACCCAGCTTTATTCACTCTTTGGACAGTGGGGATTTGCAAGAAATGAGGAAACATTAATTATGACAATGTCTCTTCTGGTCATACATAAACACAAGCAGATTTTGCAGATGAAGTGTCAGAGAGTGCTGGTGGCAGTGGGTCCATTCGCTGGCATCAGTGGACAAAACCCAACCACACATTTGCACCTCTCTGTTGCCCCCTCCCCTCACCTCCCTGGGCTCTGCTCTGGTTGCTGGGTCACTGATGGTGCTGCAGTGCTGACTTGCTGACACCATTTAATTTCTGCATGACACAACAAATAGGCCTCTGAGATTCCTTTATAATGCCACAGATAGACATAAACAAATGCTCCAAACAGATGTAATCAAACACAGATGTGATCTGAAGAGTCCCAGGCGGGCTCTGAGGTCCAGCCAAACTATACAGAGCACAGAGTGATGGCAAGCGGGAAATGAAGCAAGGGGCTCACCTTTCCCCCCTGCTGAAGCTGGCTGAGCAGAGAGAGATAGGTATGGCAGATACAAACATGCACCAGCTGCTGGGGGACACCTGGGGCTGGCCAGACTGCAGGAGGGGCCCATCATCCTGCAGTAGTGCCTGCCCCTGCCTGGTGCTGGATGCATTGTTGTCCTTGGAGAATCTGGTAGTAGATGACTTCATCAAAGTCAGCTGTTTTCATTACCAGAATCTACCCAAACAGCTTGGTCTTCCAAAGAGACCCTGACTCGTTCCTTTTAGTCAGTGGTGAGTAGCAAGGGGGGAATGAGTTTACTATAACTTGCAGAGGGCATTAAAGCCATTCCTACTCACACAAAACCACTTATCCTGGGGCATATTCATCAAAGGGAGTTTGGGGAGATTGCAGAGTGAAGAAAGTAGGGGAGTTAATACCAGAAATTAAGACTGGGGAGGGTGGGTCTTTCTTTTCATGTCATCGTGTCTGGTGCTGTTCCAGCGACTCCCTGCATTTCCTTATACATTTGCTGGAGGATTAAGGGAAAGACAGGTCAGAGGGAAAACAGTGACAAAAATAATGGGTTTGTGTAAGAGTGGTAACACCTAGAGCAAGTCCCAAACTGGAGGTGAGTACCTGGAGGGAGGGCTGGGGGGACGGAGGGGAGGTGGCTCTCTCCCTGGGGTAGAGAGCTGGATCATCTCAAGGGAATTTTTGCCAAAGAATTTCTTCATTTAGGACCCTAGAATATGGGGGTGGAAAAGCCTTCGAGATGCAGTTATCTAAGCAAAGGCAATGTGCATTTCTATGAGAGAGAATTAATCACTTCTGAAATTGACTCATGCTATGGGCTTGATCCAAAGTCCATGGAAAAACTCTGACTGACTTCACAGCTCCTTGGGGTGTAGGTGGGAACTTTGCCACTGTCTTCAAAAAAGAGCGGGGCCAGGCTTTAGCCCTTGGCTAAAAAAACAGTCAAGGAAAAGACACAAATCCTTTTCAAATACTTTAGAAATAATTTATTATTTGAATTTCTGTAGCTATACTGTTATTAATAACATTAAACACACATGAATCTATGTTTTAAAGCATATTGTACCAATAGAAATTGTGCACATATCCGCTTACATGTTTGTTGGACACAAGTCACTTAATAGAAAAAGTAGTCATAAAGATTGAAAGTAACATGTTAAATAGCACCTTTGAGTCCTTTAGTATAAACTGTTTTCTGGTTAGTGCAAATCACCACTTTTCAGATTAGCTGTTTTATTTAATTTTTCTGACAGAAAGGACTGGGTGACAGTAGCTACGATTCCAGCAGACCAGACAGGTGGGGATTTTTAAAAAAGCTTATACTAATAAATTGAAGACAATATGAAGAGTATTAATGGGAAATATAAAATATCCATTTGTTGAAGTCCATATCACCTGCAGAAAAAGAAAATTGAATTTTAACAAGCTCTCTGTGTAAAAAACTCGTAAGACATTTAAATGGTTGAAAAGTTTTGGAGAAGTCTTTTGAAATGAAGTAGTGGTTTTAAATTTGGATTTAGATTAATATGCAGTGCATACACACAGTAAGATTTTTAGAAAGAGGCTATGATTATGTTCACGATTAAGCGAGCAAAGAAAAAAATAGATTGAGATTTTCAACATTTTCTGAAATGTTTTTCTATGTCCCGTTTCTTTAATTTCTTTTAGATTTTCCATATCTAAAAATAGGTGACACCAAACTAAACTGGTTTTGACCCGAGCTGCCCTTGTCACCAAAACTGTCCTCGGAAAGTACTGACTTTCACCGCTTTCCACACTCATCTCGGGATGATTTGAGCATGCGGATTGCGTTCAAGAATGCCCTGTAAATATAAACAACTATTACTACTGGACTACATTTAATGACAAAAATGTGCTAATGCCGCGCTGACGACATTGGCCTTTGAATTACATTCCTTATAAGGACGATGCTGCTCGTCCCGGCCCGGCGAGCTGCGGGGCGGCCCATGCCGCACTCCCTCACCACCCTCTCATCTTTGTCGCAGTAAAAGAACCTAAAGAAAAGGTGTGTGCCCCCACCCTCCGAGGGTCCCCCCTGCAGGTGTGTCCCCCTGTAGGGACGCTCACCCACGGTGCCTCACGGTCGGTAACGTGAAACACCGGGAAACGGGAGAGCGAGCCCACCTCTCACCCTAGAACTCTTGCTCCTCCGAGCTGCGAAGAAATAATAAAATGTTTTTTGGAAAATAACAGCGACAAGGATAACGATGACAATAACAATAACAATAATAAAAAGAAACCACCGGCCCCTCGCCGCGGCAGGACCGAGAAGGGCAGCTCGGGCAGCCCCCACGGGTGTGCTGCCGCCTCGGTCCTGTCCTTGCCTCGGCCAGCTCGCAGGGCAGAGCGAGGCGCTGGATGGTCTTCCGGAGGAGGTTTTGGGGTCAGAAGCCCTGGTCTCGCTTGGCAGCCCCCACCCCTAAGCCCGAGAGCGACAAGGAAGGGCTGGTAAGGGCCCTCCAGTCCAGCTCCCGGGACCGCTGCAAGGGAGGCACCCGCCTACCGAAGAACTGCTTTTAATTAGGCGCGGTAATGACCTTCTCCTCTGCCAAGGGAGGCGAGTCAAGTGCTTTTGCACTCCTGGCCACCTCCTGCCTTCAATGACGGCTTTGCCCTATCTGTTCTTAAAGTTGCGGCAACAGAAGGGTTAAAAAAGCCCCCGAAGCCCCGGTGGCCGGAGGGGGCCCCGCCGCGTCCCCAGCGATCCCCGATGGTCCCACCGGCAGCGGGCTGCGGCAGAGCGGGGCCACGGGCGGGCCCCTGTGCCCCACGTCTTTCCCTGTCACCCCACACCGCTTCAGGGCCCGGATCCCTCTCTTTCTGTCTCTCACGCCACCCAAAATGACAGAGAGGGGCAACGGGTTTGTTCTTCAGTTTTCACGTTTCGAGGCAAAATTCCACTTTTCCCGGCGTTAACAGTTCCTTCCCCCCGCTTCTACGTCTTCTCTGAGGGAAAAAGAAAAATCCCGGCGAGGCCCCATGGCCGGCCCAAGGCAGACGGGCGGGTTAAGGCAAGGCGGCCGCAGCGGCTCGGGGCTGACGGTCCCCTCAGGAGGAACGCCACGGTGCCCCCGCCGATGTCCCCCGGTCCAGACCGGCCTTTGGCCCGGGCACGGCGGTGTTCGCCCGGCCACCGAGCGCCGGAGCTAGAGCTTGTCCCTGCTGCCTGCGCAGCACACAATCTGTTTCGGAAGGTGCCCAGGGCTTGAGGAGCGAGCGGGGAACCCGTACCGAGGCGGGTTAAGCGGGAGCACGGCAGCTGCCGGGACCTGCCCCCGCCAACATCAAACCGGCACGTGGAGCTTTGTCGGCTCCATTGGCCCCTCTGAGGGGGCATCTTTCGAGAACTGCAAAGAAAATACTGTCTTGCAGTCACTGTAATCCACGGTTTTCATTTACTATTATTCAATCAGGATTTATCTCTGTTTTTTTAGGAGGCTACTTTTCCAGGGCTGTTACTTGATACTGATCCATTAAATCATTCCAGCTGAGAGATTAAATGTATGATTTGCAACCAGCTGGATTTCTTAAATGGTGTCTTCGCCTCCCTTCAGAGTATGAGCAGACCCTACGAGAAAACACTTTGCTTTGGCATGGAAACTCGCACATTTGCCCAAAAATTACCACACGGAGTTCATTCAATGCCAACAGTATTCTCTTCCTTTCTCTTCACTGGATTAGATTTTCCCCAGCCATAAAATGACTCCAAAAGCGAGATACCATCGAAATGGCAACACATGCCAAGCGAGTGGGTAGGCAGCAGGCTTAAGCCTTCCCTCGTTCTCACACCGCCGCCGTTCTCTGCGTCTCTCAGGGCTGCCCTGGCTCCAGCGAGCCCGTTCAAGCAGCGCTGGCCCCGGGGAGGGGGAGTCGGGGCGCCGCTGGGCGCTTACGGGGGGCTGGGATCCCGCCACCACGCAACCCTTGGGGCCGATCGCAGCGGCGTTCTGTGTCCTCGCAGGGTGGCGGGGGTCAAGGGCAGGTTGGTGGGACTACGGACCCCGGACAGAGGTCCCCGCTGTGCCCCAGCGGGGCGATGCGGAGGAAGGAGCCACTCCTTCCCACCGACACTAGTCCAGGTAATAAATACACTTGATTCAGGATAATTACGGGAGAGCGACTGGCCGCCCTCCACCTAAGGAGGTCCCTCACGGCATGTCGGAGACCGGCCACCAGATCTCAAATACACGATATGTGGAAAACACTGTCGCTTTGGCTATGCCAGTCTCGCCCGAAAAAAAAAAAAACCAAAACAAAAAAAAAAAAAAAAAAAAAAAAAAAACAAGAGAGAATAAAAAATGACCCCTCAAAGCTAAAAGGGATCTGAGGCTTTTCTCCGATCGAAACCACACCGTAGAGACACCATACCCTGGGGGAATTGCCGCACCTACGGGGAAAGAAAACATTTTCTGGGTACTTTTGGGGAGACAGAACGGGATCTGCACACACGCGCCGCAGCAGCAGAGCCCCGTGTCAGTCAGCGACTCCTCTTCCCCTTGACCGCCTTGGTTTCTGATAAAAGCGCCAGTGAGGTGGGACCATCCACTAATTCGGGGAAGCAGAGAAGCGACGTTCCCCGGCACAAACCCCAGTCCCATGCCACTCTCTCCACGGCTACCCCTGGGGCCCGCACCGCCCTGTTCCGCGCCACACTCAGCGCTGCAAACACGTCTCTGCCCCACGTCTGCTTTCATTTGGTTCAGAGAGGTTTCCTAAGCGTCCTGACTTTCTAGCTGTAGGTATTTTTGTTGGGAGTGCTCTCGACACGCTCTAAGAACGATGTCCCAAGCGGTTCATAATTTTTCAATGTCCCCTCATTTCCCCTGCTCCAGCCGTGGACACGCTCGCTGCGCGGTGCATTGCGCTGCGGATGCTCGCCCCGAGCACTGGGCTCGCGGGTAACCGAATATCTCACGGTAAGGAGAGAATCCCAGCCGTCCCTGGCCCCGCAGCAGCCGGGGAGCCCTGTTCACCGGCTCCAGGAGCCTGAGAGCCCCGTTCACCGGCTCCAGGAGCCCCTGTGACCAGGGGAGGCCGTGCCCTTGCCCCGCTGCCCCGGCTTTGGCGGTGGGCGGCGAAGCGGAGCGGGCCAGGAGAACAGGGCTGAAGGGCGCAGATCCCGCTCCTGCCCCGTACGTGTCCCGACTGTGGGGAACAGCCGGCACGGACAGCCCTGGCAGCCGCTTGGTTCCGCGGCATCGGGGGATACGGATAAAGGGTCAGAGTGATGCTGTTCGGTTGTCGGGTCGGGCCTTCCTCGAGGATGTCACAACCTCAGTCTCTGGTAATGCCCCGTCACGCAACTCTCCAGTGACAGAACTGGGACCATATTCAGGCACTTTGGAATAAACGCATGACACTGAACCAGAGGTGCTCAGTCACCTGCACCCCTCGCGGCAGGACTCCAGGTGTGCAGGGACAGATGTCTCACCCACGGTTGACTGACTGGCCGTGCACCTTCGCCACGTCCTTGTGAAGGACAGCGTGTCCACCCGCTGCCGGGGAGGCCACTTCCCCCCGGGGCACCTGCCGCCGGCGTTTCCGAAGCACCGGTCAAAAGCCGGGCCTCGCACCGGGGAGAACAGATGCTCACCTTCCGGAGAAGGTGGGAAAGAAAGGGAAAAAAAGTGGGGAGTGGGATCAGATATCCCGTCAGAGCCTGCCCGCTCTGTGTTCAGCTCCGTAGGTAGGGTGGTCGGGGTTCGGGGTTCGGAACGATGAAACCTTTACCGCTGAAGTGCTCTCTGATCTAGTTCCCTGCTCTCTCCCTCTCCCTCCAGCACGTCTACATCTCTTTGCAGCGGCGCGGCTGGGAGTACCTCTGCCCGGACCCAAACTCCCGCACAACTAGAAATCGCTCTTCCAATATGATTTATTGGAATTTGTCCAACTTCGCAAAAAATTGTAGACTTGATAAAGTCCCTTTTTAAAACTCTTCGCACACCCCGGGTTTTTTTCTTCCTCCCTGTTGCCAGCCAGGCTTGCCTGGGTTGACACCCAGACGAGCTCCTGACAGTCACTTTTCAGACTGAGATGTTCGTCTCACACTCATTAGCTCCAAATGCTACCTCGGTTTTCACGCTGCAGCCTATTTTTGGAGAGCAGGGCAGCGCAAATGAATATTTCTGCTGAAGGTAGCTTTCAACGGATTCTTTACAAAATCTATTCCCCCTTCCTCCCTCCCACCCCCTGGGTACACACGCACCATACCGAGGTTTGCATTTTTCATGGCGGGACAAGTAAGTCTATAAAAGGCATGTTTGTTTTTCCTGGCTGTTTCAAATATGTATTTCCTGGAGGACTTCGTATCTGATGGGGTCATCAGAAGCACATATGTGATTTTCATCTTTCCAAGTGATTTTCCTTTCCTACCTTTCCTTACATTTTACCTGTCTGTCCACCTTATTTTTCACTAAACTAGCCTCTCCGTCCCAGACTCTTGGTTAGGTCTCAATTTGTTTCGGTGTGTCTGACTGGGTCTTCTTGGTTTTGTTTGTTTGTGTTTTGTTTTTGACGTTGTTTGATTCTTTGCTTTTTTTTTTTTTTTTTGGGGGGGGGAGGTAGTTTTTAAAAGTAGGGTTTTTTTTCCCTACACAGCTTGGGCTGGTGTTGGTCTGCCAGCCAGCTGCACACCGGGACTCTGCATAAAGGCGGATCTGATATTTAGAGCAGGAGATTGAGCGTTCTTACTCAAACCCGAAAAAAAACCCAAAGTCATGCTAATAAACAACCCCCGCCTCCCGTTTATTTTAATGGTAAGGAGATGGACCTCCCGAGAAAGGAGGCGCCTCCTCAGTGCATGGAGGGGAAACTTTGAGCACCGCTCCCCGCAGCAAAATAGGAAGGTCATCCCACAGCCCAGCTCTGAGGTTTATGTATTTTTTCTAAATCCCAGAGCTACTCTCCTTCAGACAAAACCCTCACCTTTTCCTTGTGTACTGAAGCACTGAAAGTTCCCTTCAGTATATTTTTCTTGGCTGCCTGAGCCTCAGCGTTTTGATTCACTAAGCAGAAGTTAAAGAACTCTGCAGTAAGGGCCGGTGCCCGGTGTTTTCATCGCCACCCCCCTACATTATTTGTCATGCTCAAGTGAGGGTTTGTTCAAGGCAAAAGCCTGCTCATACTGGGCTGCATTTGTTTCTCCTAAAGAAGGCAAGAGATTTTGTTTCCGGGTCTGGTAACAGGAGCCCCAGTGCCTTACACAAACATCGCTGGGCAGGCAGGGGCACTCCCAAGACTTTTCATTCCGGGGCTGCAGCAGGCCCCCTCAAACACACTGACATGTTGGTTAGGCCCAGAGTCTGCTGCACCAGGTCTGGGGAGAAGAGGCAAAGTAGCTTTCTCCGGGGTAGATCAGAAAAACATGCCAAGCGGGCGATTTCTCCCGTGTAGATGATGTCGAGTGTCTCCAAAACAGCTTATATTATCCAAAGGAAAATGCACTCACCCAGCCTTGTAGATAAGAATCCTGATTACCCCCAAGAGCCTGGAAGGGCTCACAGATGGAACGTGTTCAACCAGCAAGCTCTGGCAAATGGTCTCCTGTTCACAGGAAAGGGTCTTCCTCCTATAGACTTGCTACCTGTCCCCAGAAAAGTGCCGGGGATTGTGCCACATCTCCAGTAGCCTGTCGGGATGCTCTCTCATCACATCCATCAGTATTTCCCAATCAGAGTGACGAATTGCACCTTGTCAGGAAGGACAGAACTGTTTTCTATCTCAAGTGAGCTATTTCTCTCATGGCTGTCTTCATCACATGTCTGTGAACGCTCAGACAATAAAATACAGCAGAAAAAAAAACCCTCTGCCCTAGTACACGTGAATATCCAGCACCCTGTTATCTAAAGGAATTACTCCATTTACATTTTGGGACCTGCAAGTGCTGAATACATTGTGTAATTTGGTAAGATTTTATTTTGAAGTCAAACACTGCATACGTATATATTACATACACACACACACACACACACATATATATATACACACGGGTGTGTATGTATACGTAGGTATGCGTGTGTGCATGCATATATGAGACAGACAGAAAGTGCGGTTCTTCCCAAATTGCCCAAGCTATAGGGGATGTGCTGTGCAGTTTGCCTGCCACGTCCTGGCCTCAGTCCGAGGGAAGTCAGGAATAAAATCTGCCGGAACAGAACCGGCATCTTTTTATTTATGCCCCAAAACCGATGTGGGTACCCCAGGAACCCTGAGATATGTCCCGTGTAACCTAATGCTAGTGAATCATAACTAATCTGTTTAAAACCAAGGATTAGTCACATCAGTTTCGGCATATTCCTCTATCGGGAAATTTTTTTTGTGCGTGGAAAATTGGAAGGATTTGGTCTAATTTACCAAACATCAGTACTAAGGCAAGTACGGTCTGATAAAATGAGTCTTAACATGTTCGGGGTTTCAGGTTGCATTACACACGTCCCATCTTTGAGCTGTGTGCATCCTTAATGCCAGATTGACCTGCAGAATTTTTTCTTACTGTATGATTTCTGTTTCTAACCATCTTTAAGTGGCTTCAGCGACTTGCCCTCTTTTAATTCATCCATATATAAGTGATCCTCACTGAAATGTACGTGTTTTCACAGATCCCATTCTCTCAAAGGGTCTTTCTCACCATGTCAGCTGTTCATTTACTTTTCCCGGTTGAATTCTCCCTCCTCCGTGCAATATGACCTTTAATTAATCACGGAAACCCCATCCCGTTTTCACGCTGCCTCTTTGAATATTCTCCATCTTGACTTTACTCTTTCTCATTTTTTCCTTTCTCTAGTGGACAAAGCCTGAAGGCTTTATTTCGGTTTTGAGGCCATGTTTTATTAACCCAGACATTCTGTTTTCCTTCCCAAACTCATTTCTATCTACAAAAATATAAAATAATTAACTAGCCAGTTAATTAATTCTTTTCCATATTACACCACTGTGTGTGTTATTTTATGGGGAGCAGAGATCTTCTGTAGCTCTAGGTAGTAGTGGTTCATCTACCTGCAAAATGTTTATTTTAAAATAATTAAAATTCATAGCTAAAATTATTAGATGGCTCTCAATGGAAATAATAGGATGTTCTATTTAGACCCTAGTGCACGTAAGGCCCCACTGGTATGCTCCCACAGCGCAGGCATCAGCCACATTATCTCTGCTGCTGAAAAAAATCACCCCAAACCACAGAAGCGGGGGAAACATAAACCCGAATACACCACCTTGTCTCCGACAAAATATTGCATCCCGCTGCACCCCAGCATTACGAGAAAACTGGATTTATAACCGCGACTAAGGGAGAGCTTTTTTCCGGAGACCGAACCCCCCCATTACCGACATTCATACATTCCCTTCTACAGACTTTTAGAGGGACCTCAGAGAAATGTGCTTTTAGCGGACACCCGCAAACGCGCAGAGGCGCTAATCCAGACCCAGATTACATCAAATTAGGACACTGCCCACACAATACTCCCACTGATTGAAATTTCAGCCAGCATCTGAAACCCGGACATGATCTTTGCTGATCTACACATATTTCTATCCCGCTTGAAGTCATATCGTTTTCTCGGTTTATTTTTCACAAGAAAATAATTCAAAAGAAGATTTTAGAAGACCAGAAATGAAGTATGAAACCGTTTGCGAGTTCTGAGAACATTTTAAGCACTTAACACATTCGCCTTCTAGCAAAGACGGACAGCGAAGGTGCAAGCTGCAAGAGTCCTGAGCTCTTTCAGTGGGGCAGACTGGCACGCAACCTGCCTGGCTCTTTTGCCACCAGGTGCTTATAGAAAAGGAAATTAAAAAGAAAGTAAGAAAGAAAAAGGAGTGGAATAAAGAAATCCCTTTCCCAGCATCCCGCAGGAGCCGGAAAGGCGTTTGCAGCACAGCCGTGCTGGACCCTCGGGTTGGGGGTGGTGGGGGAGAGCGGGCGGCTTTTTGCCGTGGCAGGACAACGGGGCAGAAAAGCGCTCAGCCTGTACGGCCGTGCCGTCGGGGAGCAGGTGGGCGACCTCTCCGCTTCCCTCAGGGCCCGCACCGCCCGTCCTTCCCCGTGCCCTTGGCCCTCCGCTCCCGCAGGACGACTCGAGATGTCCCCGGCGCTCAGAGCTTCCCCGGACCGGGCCGGCAAGGGCCCCGATGTGCCGGGCCAAACGGGGCAGGGTGGCGGGGCTCTGACCGCCCGACACCGCCTTCCCCGGCGTCCCCACCAGGATTGCCCCTCTGCTCCGCTCAGGACTGAGCCCGAAAACACCCCGCGGGCGAGTGAAGCAGCCATACTCCGACTTAGATTTCTAAATTTTATTATAAAATAAAAGCAGAAATATTTTCCAAAGAATGTATTCACATAATATAAACAATAAACAAAACTAAAGTGAGCGACTTGCGGTTGATACTGTCGTTTAGGTCTAAACTTGAGCAGCAATTCCTGTTTTCTTTTTAAAGCCCGCTCCAGCCCCCAATGCACACCGAGGGAAAATCTACCTCTGCCTTCCTTCGTGCCGGAGCCGGGCCATCACTTCCTTTCCCACCCAGCAAATGGCGAAAGCACCACATGGACAAGGCCAAAGAAGCTGTCTCTCTGCATAGCATCAGCTACAAGAAGGTTACAGAGTCTGCCTAGAGCGCGTGTTGCTGCTATATCTTGACTACAACTTTTGTATTTTTAGTTGAAATTGTACATCGTACATCTGCCACGGATACATAACTACAATAGGATAACGGGAGCGATGTGTAACTTTCAAACAGGCAAGAGCAGCCTTGCATTCCCCTTTCTTCCCCACCCCCCGAAAAAATAAAAATATTACAGTGTGCCTCTTCCCACACAGACCGGCCCGATCGAGTGACACCACTGAGGGATTTGTGAAGTTAAGGCTGAAATGAGCTGCTGCACCGATCAGCCTTACAGCCTGCCGTGGAAATCACGGCTCCTGTCCAACAGTCCTTACTCGCCTGAAAACGCCTGTAAGCAACCCTTAAGGCTTTTCGCAACATCAGCTACCCGCAGCGGAGTCCACTGCCTTGCAAACCTGCAGCCAGCCTGCTGCCAAAGGGCACAATACATCCATTAAGGTGTTTGTCATTGCTTTCCAAGTCCCTCGTAAGATTAAGGAAAAAAAAAAATTGAGTAAAGGAGGTCTGGCGCGAAGGAGGGAGCGTGTACATGGTTTTAAGAGCCCAGATCGACCAAGTTAGATGACATGGGGTTGAGAATGGAGTCCTGCAAGCTGTGGTGGTGCATGGAATCGGCGCTGGGCACGGGGATGGCGCTGGGGCCCTGGGGGTGGCCCAGGCTGTGAAGGGGCTGCAGCCCGGGGTTGGAACTGAGCAGCAGCGCGGGGCTGGAGGAGGTGTGATCCGGGGTCCCTGACGGCGTCTTCTCGTCCTCTGAGCTCCCCAGAACTGTCTTATTCCCGTTCATTGACGCCGAGAGCGGATTGTGGCTGTTGGAGTTGGAATTCTCGTTGTTTTCCCTATAGGAAACACAAAAGAGGGAAGGAAATCACCATGTGGCCGTCGCTCCGGGGTGCGCACCGCGTGAGCGGGGGCGGCGGGGAGCCGGCTCCGGGGAGCAGCGAGCGGAGGTTGAGTGCAGTAAGTTTAAAAACTCTGCCAACCTCCAAGGCCTCTTCATCTGGCACTTAGGTCTAAGGTCCGCTGAGCTTGTAAACAGTCTCCCACTAGCCCAGCGGAAAGCGTCACCTTGCCAAACCGTAATTTTCTGCATCCAAAGGGTTTGCACAGAGTGAGAAGGGGGAAGGAAGGGAGGGAGGAAGACATTATTTAAAAAAAAAAAACCAACAACAAAAAAAACCCAACAAGGAAACACCGAAAGAATAACAACAAAAAAACCACCAAAAACCAAAAATTTAAACTTTAAAATTGAAGAGATGTTCAACCATGATTTCTTCTGAACAGGCCAAAGCCCGGCCAGCTGCAGGCAGGCAGGACGGCTCCGTGCAGCAGAACAGCCTCCCGGGCTCACATCAGGAGGGAAAGCCTTTTGCTCAGTAACTGAGCGTGTAAGTAACTGGACGTGTTTTATTTTCCCTCGCCCTGGGCTTCAAGCTCAAAACATAGACCAATATGGACGATAAGGAAAGCAAACAGAGTTAACCCGCTGCTATCCCCGACCCTCTCGGGAAATGCTCCTCACGCCCGCCGCTGCTCCTCCTCCGTTCCCTCCTGGTGTGGCGGGCAGGATGGCCCTGCACGGCTCCGCGGCGGGGGCAGCCGGCACCACCGGTGCGCCTGCCGACAAAGGCTCGGAAAGGCAGGACGTAGTTTCGAAATTCATCACCGGGTAAATACCGAGAAATCACTGGAGGCGGGCCAAGCCCTTGCAAATATATCTATATATTTATATATCTGTATATGAGGGTTTTATTTCGGAAATGTGAATAGCAAGAAGGGGTCGGGGATGCCGTCCAGGCAAGGCTTAGGCGGCTTCCACAGCCCTCGTAGAAATATTTTAGACACTGTTCTCCCTGAAATACTCAAGGCAGTGCAAGCCTACTTAAAAGCTTCTGCGGAAGTTTTGTAACACGCTATCTGGCAGAGAGGCCCTATCCTGCAGGATTTGGTCGAGAGATGTTAAGCTATTGCACTGACGGGTTTTCCTCACTAAGGGCTGCAGGATGTGGCTGGAGACACTTAGTGCCAAAAAAATAAAAATAGACAAGAAAGCACTGTTTGAACAGGTTTCCTTGAGTGAATGGCAATCCCATGAACAGTCTGTTTTCCAACGCCTGGAGTGTAATGTTAGGTTGAGTGTATTTTTCAATGTCAAAAATATTATTTGTCTCTGGAGACCTTTAAAATTTGATTCCCGGGGAAAAAAAAAGAAGGAATGGAATAAGTGTAACCTTAATTTCCTTTGGATATTTGAAGGCGAGTCCCTGCTATCATCAATAAAAAGGATCTCTAACATCTCGTAAAACCAACGCTTGCGAAGATTTGAAAGAAAATTAAAGTGCTAGCACGGTTTCGGGAAATTAATAGAACAAATCTGTGCCCCAATCTGCCGGGCTGCACAGCAGCGAGGCCGCGGCGCTGCCCATTTCCAAAACAAGGTTAGGAGAAACCAAAGATAGAATTCTCCTCGGAGGCACGGATTTAAAGTATTCTGATCCGCTAATTAACCGCGCAGATCACACGATCCTAAGATTGCCTGTACAAACCGGGCAATTCAGTGAGCTAGTGAACGCGGTAAGAGGACCCTTTTTGCTTCTACGAACAATCTTCCTAAGGCACAGGGATTGCTGATGGAAAAGTCATCCCAAATAGCCGGGATTGTAGGCATTAACCTCTTTCCGGCGATTAATGGTCCCTTTACTCCACTTAACGTGAAAAACACAGATGAAGAATCATATTCGGCCTAAGAACATACACGTATTGACATGCATTCATAAGCACCTTGCTGGGTAGCGAATAAGAAGTGCAATGTCATGAGCGAGGCAAGAAGTTGCTCTACTCTGTCCTTTTCCAGGTTTCCTGCGGCACGCCAGGAGCCGAGGGCAGAGGACATATTTGCTACCAACATTTAAACCCACGAGTAGCCGGCTGCCCCCCGGCTGCCCCTTTCTGCACCGGGGTAACCCTCAGGAACACGCTCTGAGCCGTGCGGGGCACGGAGCCCTTGCCCTTGGGTCCCGCCGCCGCCGGCCACTCCCGACCGGCCGTGGACCCGCACGGGCACCCCCGGCCACGGCTCCTGGCTGGGCTCCACGCCGGGCTGCGGCGAGGAGGAGGCGGCAACGCTGCTTAACCAGGAGTCGCCACAGGCCGTGTGAAGGGTCCCTGGCAGCCGGGGCGGCCCCGGGGCCGCCGCGCCAGCTGTGTGGACAGTGGGGTGTCGGCGGAGAACGGATCTCGGCCGCCACTCCCGGGGCTACTTTTGGTGGACAGACGCCTTCACCGAGCGCCCGGCTCGCTCGCCTCTGGTTCTCTGGGCGCCCCGAGGCGGAGAGCTCGTCCCCTCCCGGCGGGCCTTCCGCAGCCGGGGCCGGGCAGACAGAGAGGCCCGGGGTAAGCACCGGGGTCGGGGAGCCGCGGGCGCCGGGGGAGCAGTGGGGAGCCGTACCTTTCCTTGGCCTCGGCGGCGCGGTCCCGCTGCCGGCGGTTCTTGAACCAGTTGCTGACCTGGGTGGTGGTGAGACCGGTGGCCTCGGCCAGCTCCCTCTTCTCGCGGGGGGACGGGTAGGGGTTGTGGGCGTACCACTCTCGGAGGACGCTGCGGCTCTTCTCCTTGAAGCAGTAGCTGGTCTCCTCGCCGTCCCAGATGGAGCGGGGCAGCGGGAACTTGCGGCGCACCCGGTACTTGCCCACCGCCCCTAGGGGTCGCCCCCGCAGCTTCTCCGCCTCGATGTAGTGCGCCTTCAGCCAGAGCTGCTGCAGCTTGGGGTGGTTGTGCGCCGAGAACTGGTGGCTCTCCAGGATCTTGTAGAGCTCGCGGAAGTTGCCCCGGTGGAAGGCCACCACCGCCTTGGCCTTCAGGACGCTCTCGTTCTTGTGGAGGTGCTCGCAGGCAGGGAGGGACCAGAGGAACCGCCCCAGCCGCTCTATGTTGCCGCCTTGCTGGAGCACCTCGCAGACGCAGGCCACTTGCTCTTGGGTGAAGCCAAAAGTCGGGAGCATCGACATGGTGAGCCGTGCCGCGCCGCGTTCCCTACGGCCGCATAGAGGGGAGCGGCGCGGGCCGGCGGGCAGCGCCCGGCATGCGGGGCCGGCCCCGGGGCGGCGGCGCCCGGCGGGGCCCGCTTGGGCGTCACGGCCGGGCGCGGGGGGCCGCGGCCATCGGCGGCGCCCGGCCCCGGGGCGGTCGCGGGAGCCGGGTGAAAAATGCGAAGAGCGACGAAAAAAGTCTCGAGAGCCCGAGCGCGGGCGGCTTTCCCCCCCGGCCTCCGCCTCGTTTTTGTAAGTCCAAGTTGCGAGAGTAACTTCGTGCCTCTTTTGTCTCCTATCTGCAGCGCTCGCAGCGGCCGCGGCTCTCACACCCCCACCCCCCTCGGCCGCCGGTTTGGGATCTCCCTGCTTTCCCCCCACCCCCCACCGCCAGATCCCACATAATATAGTGGTAAAGCCCTGCTCACTCGCTCCTCTCCGTCTCGGAGTTTTCCCCTCTTTCTTTCTCTCTCTCTTTTTTTTTTTTCCTTTTTTTTTTTTTTTTTTTTTTTTTTAATAATATTATTCTAAGCTGGCATGAAAAGTGATTATCCGCGCTGTGATTGGTCCGGTTATCTGACCCGGGGACTGCCAGGAGAAGACAATAGTTTTAGTCAAATTATTTGCCATGGTGACGCTGTCAATCATGGGTAACCCGATCTGTTTTGAGGTGGCTCCCCGGCTGAGTTGACAGATTGCTCAGATCCACTCAGAGGCGGCCCTGCGAGCTGAGATATTAGCTAGCGAGGGAGAAATTTCCGTCGTGATTGACGCTGCAGGCGCCCGTCGGGGGAGAGGGGGAGCGCGCAGCCCGGGCCCCTGCTCCTCGCCGCAGGGCACTGCTGCGCGGCGGGACGGAGCCGCCGTCCCGGTCGGGCCCCGCCGCCCCGTCTGGATCCCGCAGCCCCATCCCGGCCCCGCCGCTCCGGATAGCGGGCTCTGCCGTCCTTGGCATCCGCGGCTGCGGTGGGGAGAAAAGCCCGTCTCCGGCCCTTGCAGAAAAATTTCTTTCTAAAAGCGCTCCCTTATAGCTCTCTCCCTGACGTCCAGTAATGACTGCTGGAGAGTTTTATAAGGAAGGGGCCTCTCATGTACAATGGAGACCCTGTTCGCGACCTGGGATCCCATTACACGCTTCTCGTACCTGCCCGGGAGCGAGAAGAAGGCACGATGATACGGGGCCGGAGGGGGATTGCCTCTCCATGAATCTCCGGCCGTACCCAACCATGCTCCGGAGTGAAGAGTGCTGGCATTTATGATCACTGAATGCCGGACATTTATTTCCACTTAATTTCCAGAACGTGTCGGGGTGTTTCATCCAGGAGAGGAACACGTGTAAAAGTCAGAAACATTTCGATTGATTAAACGAACCCTTATCACCCATGCGTGTCCTTTGCACACCGCATTTTAAGTTTACCGACTCTGCGGGCAGGGACCCGCATCATTTCTAGTCCCTTGTCGGCCTACACAAAGTGAAAGGCGAGGGAGAAAGGTTGTGCAAACTGCAAGGTCGAGGGAAAGGGTGCGATGAACGGGTGAAGGGAGCCGCGGTGCCTCCTCAGGAGCGGCGCACGGGGTGGCGGCCAAGTTGGACCGCCGGGGCGGAGGCTGGCGCCGGAGATCGCCCAGGTGAGGGCAGTCGGGAGGAGCCTCCCGGCCACAAACTCAGGCTAGTTTCCATGGCCTGTTATGGTCCCCTTTTGCTGAGAAATAATAATTAATCCCACAAGCTCTTTCTACGGTATTTGCAGTCCTGACAGGAGAGATCTCTGCAATTGTGGGTTCCTGCCACGGTACCTTTTTAGCCTCCCCGGCGCGTCAGGGATTTAGCCAAGCCACAAGAGACCGGACTGCGGCTCCCCGCCTCGCAGCCTGAACCTCCGTGGCCGACGGCCCGAGCCTCCGTGCCGGCCCGGGCGGGCGCAGCGGCCGTCCCCGGGGGAAGGCGAGGCTGGGGCGGCGGCGCGCAGCCCGGCGGCTCCCGGCGGCGGCGGCTCCCGGCGAGGAGCCGCGCCAGGGCTGCGGCCGGGGGAAATGCGCGGGGGAGGGAGGCAGGAGGAAGAGGAGGAGGAAGAGGGCGGGGTAGGGGGCAGCGGATCAACCGTGTCCATCTCCCAGCATGTCCGAACGCCTTTGCATGTCCGCGGCGTACGCCCGTACTTTCTCGAGTGCACTCCGCTGGGGAAGCTGAGTTGTCCTCCTACCTGTCCGTCCGGCCTTTTCACGAGTGCTGCCATAAGGAAACAGTGGCAAGCGGGCGATTCCCGCCCTGGATCATCCGGGGACGGAAAAGAGAGGATTCCTTTTCAGGTCGAGAAAGAGCAGCTCAAATTCGTTTAAAAGAAAATTGGGCATGCTGGTGACGGGTCCCTCCGCATGATGCTCCCTCCGTTCCTTTACAAAATGAGCTCTCGACTGCTTAGTGCTTCGATTCCAGCCGATCTCTGCAGGATCTGTGCTTGTTTGTAAACGAAAGCATCCCGATCCCAAGCTCTTCCTAGCCAGCCTAAGCGGCTGGATAGTTCACAGCCACAGCTGTAGCGAGCAGTGACGGGACGGGACAACCGCGCCACTTCAAAGGCTGCCCTAGCAGAAAAGGCAACAAAACCACAAATCTCCTCTCCCGTCCTCGACCTCTGCGCGCACACACCGTGTGCCTTCCTCTCCCTCCCGCAATTGGGACCGTGGAAATAATGAAAAGCGCTAGCGAGGTCTGAACTGTGTCTCCCGCCTCCCTGCTACCATGCTCTGTCGCCTCACGTTTATTAGGGATATACCTGACTCTTCTTCCCCTCTTTCTATCTCACAACCATAGTGGTTGAATCTGAACGGGAGCAGCTGTTAGCCCTAGCTGAAAAGATGTCAAAACCTGTTGCATAGATTTAGACCTGAAAAAGAGTCTTCTTAGCACCCTAAAATGTGAGTACAGTTTACACTCCAGCTCCTCCGTAGACGCTTTCACTTTAGGCTGCCTTAGTAGCTCGCATGGAACGTAAGTTCACTTCCCAGGGAGCTGGGCAGGGGCAGGGCTACCTCCTTCCCGGGCACCCTGTATCAGCTTGCGTCCTAGAGCAATCGTAAATTAGTGACATCTGGATCCAAATTCTGCATAACTGCTTTTATCTTTAGGGAAAGAGACAAATTTTCCTACGTGCTGGAAGTCAGAGCAGATACAGGCTACACAGCCGCGACACAGGGCGAATCGCATTGTAGTACCTTGGAAGTGAAACAGGCGATCGGGAGAGGAGCTTTTTTTGGCATTTGCGAACGCTATCGTTCCCTGCCATTATATTTCAGAGCAGGAGGAGCGAATCGCCTGCTCACGTTTGCCCCTGGGCCGACGAGATCGTTTGTCCTGCCTGCTGCCAGCTCTCTCTCGTTTAGCTGTCGTGAAAAGTTTTAGACGAGCTGACCCGAATTTTTGCTCGGCTCCGCTGCCGCCGGGCGGAGAGGGCCGGGGTTTCACTTCGGTCCGGGCCCGGCTGTCATTTTGCCGAGGACCCCCTCGGTAAGCGCCTCACCCCTCTGTGTAGCAGCGTGCGAGACTGTCAGTGTCTACACAATCTTTGGGAAACATGAGTGAAATAAAAAGGTGTTTTTTATTGCGACGCTCATTTCATTAGCTGTGACAGAGACTGGCTGAGGAACGGGGTGTGGGCCGGCGGTTTCTGCCAAGGAGCCTTTCCTTGCACAGAACTGCTCCGTGCCCACGAGTGAGTGCCAAAGTAGAGCCGCAGTTATCTGGAAATTGCCTTTTCGGCTCTGCCTTCACCGTCCCTTTGTAGACAGCAGCCTGTATGGGAGGCTGCAGGCCCGCGTCGTTCCTGTTAAACACAAGAGCCGATTCACTCAAGACGCCTGACACCTTTCCGCCAGCCTCCTCGACCACTGCTTTTGCTGAGCCCCTCATCCTTTTCACCGAGTTGGGCTCGGGACAAACCTGTCACACACTCACACACAGTGCTGTGGACACGTCCGCTCCTGCCAGCCAGCCGTGGGCTCGCCAGGGAGACAGGGCCACCTCCAAAGGTGCTTTTATCGGCAGGGGTAGCAAACAAATGATGAACCCCACAACTTTCACATGCCAGAAAGAAACACGGCTTCCCCACAGATGTCCAGTACCGTGGCGAGGATTGTAGGGAGAGCAACCAAAATGACAGATGACAGACAGCTCCAAGCTATCTTTTCTTTTCTTTTCTTTTCTTTTCTTTTCTTTTCTTTTCTTTTCTTTTCTTTTCTTTTCTTTTCTTTTCTTTTCTTTTCTTTTCTTTTCT
>NC_031770.1:25702131-25735751 GCF_001522545.3 Parus major
GTCTTTCTGTCTTTCTTTCTGTCTTTCTTTCTGCGGGACTGCAATATGCTTTCCCCTTAAAGGCAGAGGGGTTTACTGAGACTGAAAGCCTGCCACAATTAAGCTGCTACTCTGGCTAAGTTTTTCTTTTATTTATATTTATAATATTTATATAAAAATATATATATACTTTTTATTTATTTATTAAGGCATCATAACGACCTTTGCTGCAATACTGGGCCTACCTGCATCACACCCTCTAACCCTGGGGCTCAGCTCAGTTTCCCAGGGTTCACAAGTTTTTCCGTGGTGGTACTAGGGTTTCTTTAGGCAGCCAAAGCTCACCCGGGATTCCCGGAGGCAGTTTTGCAACCCGGATCCACGGATTGTTCCCCATGCCCTCACGTTATTTATTCACGCTTATATTTATTTTTGAGTTTTGTTTAAAAGCCCAATCTATCCCATCAGAGATGGCACCAAGTTCCTGTATCGACTGAAAAAAAGAAAGCACTATAGACGATCACTGCACATAAGTAAACTAAGACAAACAGCAATTGCTTGTTGTTCTCTGATTTGGGGAGAAAGGAATAATTCAAAGCTTTTGCTGCACCGTTGCTCAAGGGGACGGGTCAAGGATTTCAGATATGCAGCGGGTAACTCGATTATGCTAACAAACTCCGCTTGAAAGAGATCGCTGGTGGGTGCGGGGCGTGGAGAGGGGTGCTGGGGACTGGGGGGACTCTGCCCCACGGAGCCGCCCTGCTCCCCCGCTCCTCTCCAGCACGGAGCCTATTCCCTACCGGCTGGACCTGAGATGCCCGAGTAACATCTTCGAAAGAGGTGTATTAATCAGGAGATGGGGGCCTGATGGGACGCGACTGAGTCGGTCTCGGTGAACCTTCCCGCCCCCGCCCCCCGGTGAAATGGGACTCCGGGGGCGGCACTGTGTCCCCGGCTCAAGGCGCTGTAACCTCCCGAGCTCCCCACGAAACACGATAGCCCCCCCCAGCAGATTAACGTGGCCGGTCCTGATTATTTTTATATTATCCTTTCTCAGTCTCGGGCGAGGGCATGGAAGTTTCTCCCCCGTTCTGCCATCAGCACTCTCCCGGCCATGTTTCCCAGCATGGATATTTATTTGAGGTATTCCCACAGATCCCGCGGAATCCACAGACGGCTGGGGGAGGACCGGGGGAACAGAAAGGGGGCCCGAGCCGGTGCCCACCCAGCCCCCGCCCCACTCCGGCTGTAGGGACCGCGTCAGATGCTCCGCGGCACAAGGGGACTCTCTCGGCACACAGTGTACAGCTAACAGACAAGACAACAACAACAAAAGGCACATATGGTTAAAATAAAGAGAACTTTCTGCCTTAGGGGATTGGCAATAACTAGCCAGAAATGCAGGGTATTGAATCTAAACTTCTGGTGGGCTTCTGAGGGATTGACAACTTAAATCACACTACAAGCATCAATTTGACAATATTTGTAAACTTCTTGTTTCCAGGGATCTTCTTGATCAGAGATAGACCTGGTTGGTATGAGCTCCAGCCACGAAGGTCTCTTTTTTTTCCCTCCTCCTTTCCCCTCTTCCGAGTTGATGAATAGCGATCATGTTTCTTTTAATGGCTGCCCCCTATTCTCACAGCCTCCCACTACTAACCCAAGAGCCTGTTTCCTCGACCTCCGTTAATTCCGCTGATTATTCCAAGATGATGAGGAAAGCACGAAGATTGTTCACTGTTCCTACCGATTCAAGGCATTTTTGTTACCATCTCCATCCCTGGCTCACGGGGATTTGACCGGGGAGTATTTTTAGGAAGAGGTTGCCCTTTCTTGCTTCTTGCCTTCCCTCCCCAGGCAGCGGACAGCCCTGGGGGCTCTGCCACGGTCCTGTCGCTCCGTGGGTGCGCGATCCCCGCCGCGGGGGCCGAGCACAGGCGCCCTTTGTGCAGCAGCAGCGCCCGGGGGTCCCGGGCCAGGGGCACCACCGGCATCTCTGGGGACTCAGGTGGCGGCGGCGCAGGTGAACCCGCGCTCCCGCAGGGTCTCTTTTCCCAAAGGGAGCAAACCACCGGCCACGTCCTGCAGCACCAAAGGGAATTTCGGTTCTCCCTGAGGAAGGAAAGAGACTCCCTCGTTCCCACGTGCTGGAAGCGCGGATCCACTCCGAGAAATCTCACTAGAGGGCTCTAATACTCAGCTCCGATGGCTGCTGAAAGGAAACATCCTTTAGTCTTCCAGATAGAACATCATCATCTTCCAGATAGAACAAGCCTGCTAAAGTCTTTCCGCAGTCTGTCAAAGGTGATTCACATACATCATCGCCATGACAATAAATCCCTTTTCTTAGCAGCAGCCAGCAACTACCCTGCCTAGTGAGTGGAATTCATGTTCCCTTCCTGGGGCACAATGGTGCAAGACGATTTTGGGGGTCTCTTCTTCTTCTGTATGGCAAGGGAAGGAAGTGCAGCCTCTAAAACCGCAGACACAGGTGTCCTTGCTAAGAATTAAGGACAAATTACTATACACAGATATGTAGACTATTTTAGCCTTCTTTGTAGAAAGAGCTTGTGTAAGATCTTCTGTGGTCTGTGCTATTTAATGTGCTCATAAACATACCCATATTTTAAATTCTGCAAGCTGAAATGTAATGTAGTGTTAGCAAGTAACACAGAGATATTAATGTCAAGTACTAATGGATTTAGCTGCAATTTGTTCAGTTTTGGGATTTTCTTTTTCTTTTTAAATAATTGCTATGATTGCCCTTGGAAAAAAATAAAACCAAACCAGACAGTATCAATTAAAACTAAAACAACTATTTGTTGTAAGGGAAATTTCATAGCATTTCAGAATGCATTCAGCTTGTTGCAACTCCAAAACAGCTTTTGTAACAAATAAGTTAATTGCCTTATTTGCAGAAATTAGGAAGTGCAATTTAGTTGCTTGTCATGTCTTGCAATTCATCTGAGCAGTGTTGTGTACAAACTACAGGAACAGCTTTGTGGAAAATTAGGTAGTTTATATCACATCAGTTTAAAACTGATCAACTTTTCCTGTAGAAAATTTGCTACTTCTGAGCATGTGACAATGTTCTGTGTTTTCCTCTATGGATTGTGTCAACCTCCTTTTTCTGAGTTAATTCTGTCTCTGTCCTTTGATGTCTTCCTGCTTTATTTCATAGGTTCTTGAATCAGCTGAAATACGCTGGGGACCTTTTACTTCCCAGAGAAAAACCTGGTATCCCTTTTCATTCCTTTATTTTTTTTTTTTTCATCAGTTTTATGCTCCACATAAACAAGGACTTTATTACTAGACTAAGATTGACTTGGTTGCTTATTGTAAGATATAGAAAAGGCCAGTGCAGTGAACACTGAATTGGTTTCAGTTGGTTAAGTCACTTCAGCAGGCAGGACTGAGATTGTATACTGCACTGGTTAAGAAATAATCTGCTGCTGGGATGCCATACCCACATCATATTTCCTCCAACAACCAAGTCATGTGTGCACAAGGTGCATAAGGGCACAAAATCTCCCCTGGAAGCAGATGCTGATGGCAGCAAACACTGATGCTACACACTGCAAAGACAGGGCATGAGCTAAGCACACCATTTGGCTGCCACCATGCACCCAGGCACAACTTTGATTGTACTAGATGGCACCTGGTTTGACTCCCTCTGTCCTGCACTATTCTAGTCCTCCAACACTATTCCAGAAGTTTCTGCTGTTCCTTCCATGCTCTCAGCCCTCCTTTGGCTTCCTGTTATGAAAATATCACTTGAACAATTTACAATGCATTGCCTTATATTATCTCTGATACTCAGAACTAGAACCTCACAAGAAATAGTTTGTTGTAGATTTTTTTGAACCACAGCAGTGCCAAAAGACCCAAAGACCTAGTGACAAATGCCACTTAGCATCAGAAAAAGAGAGAGGTTCTCAGCCCTATTTTATTTAGCAGTACAGACATAGTTCAAACACCTTTGCAAAATGGGACTAAACTTCTCACTGTCTTGAGACTCAGAAATTCTTCATTCTTATAACAGAGTTTAATCACTGTTGCAGTGATTTTTGGTTGTTTCATTCTCACCATAGCTTGCTGAAGAAGCTGATACTAGGCATAGGGCTGAAGATTTCATTGAGTGACACGGAGCTGCCAAGCATGGGATTCTTCTGCAACTACAATATTTCTATGTCTGCTACCTGCTGTGGGCAGAAAACAATAAGGAAATTACTCTTTAAAGTGTGTAAATACACATACATACACACATGAATTTATGTGTATTTATGTAGTTTGACTGTCTTAATTAACATTTGTTTAATTTTAATTAATGAAAAGACACATTGTAATTAAAATCCAAAACTTTTCTTAAACAGTAAGATAACCACATCAGAGTGATATAACCTGGTGAACATTACCTTAATTTTGAACTCTTTTCACCTCAGCCATATAAGACAAGTGGTGGAAGAAATGAACAGAATCTGAGACAAGCTGGGCAAAGTCTAGGAAGAATTTTAGAGAGCAAGAGGATTTTTCTCTCTCTCTCTCTTTTTTTTTTTTTTTTTGTTTTTTAAATCAGTGTCCTGAAACAAATACAGTTTTGGGTGAGGGTGATATGTTCCTGTTTATTTTTAAGTGGAAGGAGGTTAGCAGCATCATTTGGCATGCACTGAAGAAGTCTGAGAACTGGGCCTTACAGTCATCATGAAGTGAGCTTCAGCTTTCAATAAGAGAAGGAGTAAAGAAGTGAAATTGGGTGAGTTATGTGAATTATAACATGAAAGTTGTAATGTAATGAACAAGTTTAATGCATGTAAGGGAAGGAAATGTTCTCAGTGCCAAACTGGATGCCAGATTTGTGGCTGGCAGGGGTGAATGGGTAGTATGAATACATCAAGTACAGGGATGTGCCTGAAGATGGTTTTCTTAATCCATCAATCTGTTCTTTGAGATATTTGAATATGGAGGACAAAGGTGGGACCATTAATTTAAAGGATCAGGGCAAAAAGAATGAACAAAACTTGCAAATTGAAGGGTCCAAGCATGGTCCCAGCAACATCCCAGATGAGGGTGTAGGCATCATTAATGATCCAGGGATTGCTGGATGCTAGGCCAGAGTGACAGAAGTGATCTCTGGCCTTAAATAAAATGAAGTCTTTAGCTAGGATGAAGTCTTCAGCTAGGTGAGAGCTATTGCAGGGCTGGAAGTGGTTGAAAGAGTAGGGGAAAAGAGGATTTGCTATGAGATAAGAAGTAGAAAGAGATTTATGAAAGTAGAAGTTTGAAATTGTGTTGATGAACCTCTCTCAGGCATCTATCAATTAGGCATCTGGCACAGAGTGGCAGACAATCTAGGGTGGCACAGATTTTGGGAGTATTATGGGATTAGCATTGCCACAAGGAGGAATGGCTTCTGAAAAATGGATAAACCTCTTTTTTTCAGTGCCAGGCAAACATTTTAGAAAGAGAAGTCACATTATTATTAATTATTATAAAATTATGGTTCTTAGATGGATTCTATTCCTTGGGCACAAGAAGATGAACATTTATGTCTCTGGTTACAGGTTTTGGTACACCAAAAGCAGATAAAAAGTGCAAGTTCTTGTTCCTGGTGTGTATTTCCTTTGTGCTAGTCTTTCAAGTCTCTGAAGCTGTTGAGATATTTTTGATATTATGTAACTTTCATTAATTAAGTACACACAAGCACTTATTTTTCTTCTGAGAAATCTTATTTGATCTCTGGAGACCCATGATGTGATTATTGCTCAATCATTTTGAGCATAAGGGGCACTTTTCTAAGTTCTATAGAAGCTGCAAAGTTTAAACGATCATGATATGTAGAACTTGATGAAGGAGATATGTTTCCAGCCATATGTTAAATGAACAACTAGTTACTATGTACTGTGTGGTGATTCAGGTTGATAATCTGATGTTGAATAATATGATGTCATGTGAAGACTTCCACTATTTCCTTATATAATTACCAATAAATAATATTTTCTTTGCCCATATCTGAAAACTCACAGGCAAATATGCAACCAATCAAATCTTGTACAAATGTTAACACCCAGATGTGTGTGTTTCTGCATGGAATTAATGTACAACTAGCAGAACTGTTGGATAGAGAAATCCTGTAAAAATACAGATTAGGCACACATAAGTTAAAGATGTCTCACTAGTCTGCCAAGAATGTATACTTTTATGAAATCTGTTTTAGGTACAGAACTCTCAATATTTCCTTCTAAAAACTTTCTATTAATATACAAAAAAGAGAGCGCACATTTCTGTAATAATCAGCAGAATCTTCCCGTTTCATGTAAACAAATCAAAAGAACCATATGACCTTACTTCCAAAGGTGAGCCCTTGCCCTCCAAACTCCAATTAGAAGTTAGAACTTGAGTAATCCTATCTTTTAATGATAAACTTTACAAAAAACCTAGTCTATTTAGTAATAATCATTAATAGCAAGTTTGTATGTTGGATAGAACTCTTTGAGAAAGGCTGTCCAGTATTTGCTACACTAAATTCCAGCAGTACTTGATCTGACCAGTTAGAATGTCAATTTAGATTCATAACAAAAATGGGAAAGAGTGCAAATAGAGAAAATATCCATACCTGGGAAGACCTGTGTCTTGTTCAGCTTGATAAACCTTATATCCCCAGTAAATTAGAAGAGGCTATTTTAAACTGGGGGAGCCGCAGGGGATCAAAATCAGATAAACCTCAGAACTGAAACTGAGGGTAAATTCTTTCACAAGTTCAAGCCTTCACACCTGACAAACTTCAATTTTATTCAACAACTAGTTAACCAGGAAAATAAAGGAAAGATTTCTCTCTGTGTGCCTGTGTGTGTTGCATGTGTACATATATATTACATGCACACAGATTTGTCTACCCAGACTTAATATTTTATAAATATGGTGTGAACCTTCCTTGCATTCTCTCATTAAATTAGTGGGAAGTTTACTGAAACAAAGTGTTCTGAATATCTATTTCTTTCTATTTTTATCTATTTCTAATCAGATCTATTTCATTCACAAATGATGAAACATGCAGTAGAGTTGTTGTGGTGGACTTACTGACCATTTGAAGTCAGCAAACAGAATATGCTCTTTACTGAGGTACAAGTTAAATTATCTCACTGTCAACTTGTTTGTTGAAAGATTTGGTGAAAAGGTGAGTCAGTACTGAAAAGATTTTTCTGTAATATCTTCATTGACATATTAATTTGAGCTAGAAGCCAGTGAAGAAGAAGAAAAATCAGCAGGAAACAATATATATTGCAATACATATTTGAAACATGGATATGTAGCATAGGAGTTTTTTCACTTCTCTTAATGCTCTTTACTGCCATGTATTACATTAATCCAGTGTCAGTTTAGGAACGATAATGAGTAAGTAGATTCTCATTAGTTAAAATTTATGGCATATACAGGGCTTCTTATATCTTCCTAAATGCAAAGTACTGAGTGTTCATGCTCACCTACATCAGAAAGACAAGTCCCTTTTCTGCCTGTAGAAATAATATGCCCCCAAAAATGGGTGAACCACCATCAAATTCCATGACAGCCTGTGGGAACTGGTTTTCTTCATTCCTTTTTGTCTGTGTTTTGAGTTCCCTGTAGAAATGGACTCAGATATTAACTTCATATTCAGAAGATTCAGCCTTTTAGACATGTAAAAATATAGTTTAGTCTGAATCGATACATTCAGGTCAAAACCAAGCAAAGCTGCAAAATTTTAAATCCAGTCTAAACTCTGGAGTTCAAGGCAGGTTTATTTCATTCTAATGTGACTACCCAGCAAGCTGTAAGTGCTGTTTCATCTGAGTCTGATTCAGAGACCCACCTTGATTACCTGGTGTCCTTTTTGAGAAAGGCTGAACAAGCTTGCCCACGAAATTTCCCATTTCTGTCCTCACTCTGACAGTGTGTACTTTTCATGGACAGAGGTCATTGACTGATCACAGTACTTTCTGGGTATCTTCTGATGGCTTTAAGTCCCAGAACAAAAAGGGAAAGTTGCCAAGTCCATTTGCTTTATGTGACTCCCCACTTCAGTCACACAAGAAAAGACCTTGCCTCTTTAACCTGGGCAGTTGACGACTGGGTTTTCTCTTCACGTGTATCCTCTAAAACTGAACTGTGGATTTGAGAGGAAACAAGCTTAATATGCCATGTGCTTCCTATTTGTTGGAGGCATCAATGCTGAAGCTCTGTTGGCATGCTAAAATGTGAACCTTTTTACAATGTAGCAGGTTATGGAAGCTGCTCTTGATAAATTCCAGTAACGGCATTTTACACTCCATGTGTTCCTTTCTGTGAATGACAGATTGCACTATTATGTCTCTAAATAAGCTCTTGACAAGGGTGATTCAGGCACACAAAGAAAGTGGAACACATGTCTAATTCAGTGTTTCTACATTCCCCAGTGCATTTACACAGGACTGGGATCTTGTTCTCTCTGATATACTAGAGCAAGAAAAAGCACTGTTCAGTCTAAGTTAGACACTCCCTAATAACATCAGAGCATCTGCTGATGTAAACCTAAAAGGAAACCTATGGAATATGTTTACCTCTTCACTCTTGACTGAATCTAGAGCTACATGTAGAAGTTCACCAGATTTTTTCCTCTTAGCTGGACAGTAGAAGGGACTGTGGCAGACAGACTAGAGGTAGATGATGTGGCTTGCTGGAAAGTAGGCATTAGAGATTAACCAGTCTATCTGAGTAACTACTAGAAGTCTTTGTGTTAAAAATAGAATAACCAAGTAAAAGTAATTGACACACATTCTGTAAAGTGCTTCTTGCAAGACGACAGTTCATAACCTTACCCAGTAGGAATCTTCCAGGCATAGAAATTACTACTGGTTTTATTCATTTGGTGGAACTAATGGGAACAAATTTCAAAGATATATTATTGTTCGTGATTGACAAAATACTTAAAACACATATCATTAACCACTAGGTGCTCTCTAAAAACAGCTCACATATCCAACTGTAAATACTAGAAACACTGTGCCTGATTTGGAAACATTCAGAATAATCCCAGCACTCCTCAAATGCACAGTTTTAACTTTGCTCAGGTCTGTTTTGTGGTTTATTCTTCAGCCTCCAAGGTGGATGCATGAGTTTCCATTTCAAGTTCTAGCTTAATGACTTCACTTCAGAAACAGGAGAAAAGGAAAGCTATATGAATTAAACATTACATAGGATTTGGCAAAGCACTTATAGGAATTCCATAAGGAAAAATAAAAAAAACCCCAATCCCTACATAGTTGCACAAAGTTAGCAGTAACAACAAATAGTGCTGTTACCCTCTAAAAGTACACACTTTTCAGTCAGCCTTGGCTGGTGAAATGCAGAAGCTTCATGTGGATTACACTTTTTAAAATCTTTCAACATCAAAAAATAGAAGAACTGTAGTGTGTTTTTGTTTCGGAGTGCTTTGCATGCAATCTCAAGATAAATTGGAGATACTGATTGTGTTTGTACCTGTGCCAGACGCTGTCGTTAGATATTTCTGTTTTGTTTCATCAGCCAGATGAACTTACCCAGGGACATTGATCAAATACCTACATTTAAAAGAACACACTGTCAAATTAGTGGATAGAAAGAGCACATTATAAGAGAGAAATTATCTGGTGAAAGATTTAAAGACTGAGTCACTTGTGTTTAGTTTCATTAAATGTGGGGTAGTCCCCTTTCATTTCCATTTAGCATGAAGATACTTGTACTCCATTACAGTATCAGCCTCATATGAAACTAACTGGCTTGGGACACACATGAGCCTCCTTGGAAAAAATATGGCTTCCCTTATTACAGATTCTAGATTACCTTAAAATATAGTGCCAGAGCTAGCTGATCCCACAGGACTTCCTGGAGATATTCCCATATACTCCAGTGGGTCTCATGGCTACAAAGTGTGGTGCACTACAGGAGCATTCCCAGGTGGCCAGCGTGGTGGCAGCTTCTCCAAAGGGAAGGGCTGGGGACAGCAAGAGGTGCATCCACTCCTCTCAGGGACACAGAACAAATTTTCAGGAGGAAAATACAAAAATCCCTAGGAAAACTATTTATTCAGACTTTGTCTTTCCGCTCTTCCCTCTTGTATGCTCTTTGAAGAAAAACTTGATTCTTTTAGTGTCAAGGGAGCAGCTTGTAAGAATGAAGGGGTGAAGATGGGCTGGAGAGTGAGCACATGTGAGTTAGAGGAGATACAGAAGAGGAAAAAAAAAAGAATAAAATGGATTTTAAAAGGCTTCAGAAGTTACAGCTGAGAATATTTTATCTTTGTTTTGGTAACACTGGGTAATGTCATTCATGTTGGCTAAAAGCCCTTGCTCTTTAAAAGAGTTGTCAAAGATAGATTTTATAAAAATGTTAACAAAAGACACACTAAACACTGCGTGTTTCATGTTTTTTAGGTCTTTGTCTCAGTGGTAATTTCTTGTTGTCTTATTTATTATACATATAATTATGACTATATAATAATATACACACATATATTATGTGTAATATTATAATATTGTATATGTAATATTGTAATGTTGTAATATTGTTTATGTAATTTAATGTAATATGTAAATATGTAATATTGTATTATTATAAATATTTCTTGATAGAAAATATTTCTTTCTTCTGATTGATACCTATGTGATACCTAATTATTTCTCTCTGTATATGCTATCTGTATAAATGTACAGAACCCAGTGGACCCTGGAGCCCACTCCCATCCTGCACAACAAGAGCAGGCCATTGCTGGCCCAGACAAGAACTCACACAGTTTACTAATTTTCATCTCAGTGGCAGATGCTGAAAGGCCTTTTCCTGAGGTGGCAAGGAGGCCCCAAGGTGGGGTGCCTTGGGAGAGCCATCTGGCTGTAACTGAGGCTGTTCCCCATGTGTGCTCGCCTACTTTCTGCCCTCCAAATGTTGTAACATTCCTACTTGGTGCAATATTTTGGTGTAAGAGAGCAACATGTCATTGAGTGCTTAGGTTGCTTGCTGAAGCCATGATCACCCGCAAGCCCCACACCTCAGGTATCTTGAAGCTAAGCAAGCAGGCATGGAAAGGGTTCACAGCAGGCTTCCACATGGTAGAAACCCAGTGTTACTAGTATTATACTATTATACTATTATATAGTCTATTAGCCCTCACAGTCAGTTGTACTGGTGTGTGCTCCTTGCTGTGAGGGATCCTGGAAAATGGGCCACTCACCTTGCTGAGGAAGAGCTTCCTAATCTGGGTAACACCCCGAGAGTTGCCATTCCAAAGCCAGACTTCACGGCTCAAACTCACACTTCATAGAGAAAGCCAGCTTTGAAGCCAAACCCTTCCCCACTTAGCTTGCCCGGTAAATCAAGCATTGGTGCTACTTTCTATCCAGATACATTACATGAGTAGTCTGATTTAGTCTTATGGCAGAAACATGTTTCAGCTAAACTGGTGTTTTTCACAGAGTGGGGGATAAACATGACTATTTTATTTGTAAAGTGAAAGGCTATGAGATGGTAATAGGCAGGCACAGGGAGTGCAGGTGCGGTTTCAAATCCCTGCCTGGCTGTCTCAGTACCTGGGCTTGGTGCCTGAATTCTCTCATGCTTAGATCTACAGCAGCACCACAACAAATCAGAACCTTCCATGAAAGCTTTCACTCCTCATATTCAAAAACACATTTCCATTATTGCCTGTGAAATTTCACCCTCCGTCTTTTGGAAGTGAAAATAGCCAGCCTCTAGAACTACTGTACCATCCTTGTTCCCTAGAAATGTTAATTCATCTTTAAAATTATTAAAGAGTAAATGGCTGAGATGTGTTATTACAAGCTTGAAGTATTTCCTTTGATTGTTTAAAAATCTCTGTTTTAATTTGAGTCATCTATTTCTTTTTCCTTTTACAGTTTTGAGTGTTCTGTCTTACCATATGTGAAACATTTCTTAAAGGTGTCAAAGTGACTTGTCATGGGTTTGGAATGAGAATTAAATTAAATGTCCATACTGTAACATACTTATATAAATAATGAGATATTCCAGTATAAACCATTCATTTGGCAGTCATTTCTACATCAGCAAGTACTAAGTGCTAAAGAATTCCTGCCTAACTCTGACACATGCAGAGATAACCCGGAAGGAAAAAGTGAATGTGTGTGTGTGTGTGTCTGTGTCTCTGTGTGTGTGTGTGTGTGTATGTGTCTGTGTGTGTTTGTGTGTGTGTGTGTGTTTAGAATTTTATAGAAAAAGACAGCTCCTTGTAGTCCATTGCCATGAAAGCATTTCTAAATTTCACATTTTTGGAAGTAGTGCAAGGAATTTAACTCTGGATTCACAGCAGAATGCTGGAGCATTCATCTGTCTCCCACTGAACTCCAAAACTTGTTTCCATAATTCAGAAATATAAATGGATAAAAAAGACTTTAATGAACACAAGAATGTTTTATTATGGGTGATATAACAACACTGCTTTTAAGAAAAAATACATTAAATAAGAATTCTTCATAAAATAAAAAAATGCTTCCTATTGAACATTGTTCAGAATTTGCTTATTAGTGTATTATATCATCACATTTCCAGGTCTGGCATTTCTCATCCAAATAACGTTTAAGTGCCAGCAAAGCTTGTTGGCTGCAGAGCAAACCATGTTAGGAATAATGCATGTACAGAAACATGACAGCAGCAAAGTTAGTTTTGCTGGGATTCTGGAAATAGTTAGCACTGGTGGGCTCTTTTTTCTTGCATCAGCTTCACAAATCTTCATGGCACCAAGCTAACAACAATCAAAAAACGGGCTGGCTCACTTTTTCGGCTTCAGAGCAGGACACACTCAGAGCTGTTGCTTGGGGAAAGGAATTCCCCATAACCCAGATGGAGCTTCTCCTTCTTCTCCTTCTTCTCCTTCTTCTCCTTCTTCTCCTTCTTCTCCTTCTTCTTCTCTGTCTGTGGGCCTCACATCCCCTGTTCTGCTGGGACATCCTGCAGTGCCAGCCACTGCTGTGGAGCTTCTGATACATCTCGTCCACCAGCCCAGGATTTCAGCTCATCCCTGCTGTTCCAGCTGAGTGTTCCTCGGAGCCCTGCAGGAGCACCAGGACTGACTGCCGCAGGGGGTTTGTGAAGCAAAGCCTCTCCTCCATTCCTTCCCGTCTCAGCCGAGAAAGCTGTCACAGGGTCCCTGGTTCTGTTCTGTTGTTAATGCTGTAGTTGTTTGTTTTTTTGCCTTGTTATGCATACTACTGTTATAAATATGTATTATAATACCGGCTTTTCACAAGTATTAAGATGAATGCTATACATATAATGTTAAAATGGCTTTGCTGTAATAGTCAATATATATATATTTGAACCGTCTGCTTAGTTAGGATAACATTCAATGAACAGATGATGGGGACCCTGCTGATTAGCAACACTCACCGTCTGTGGAAAGAAAGAGCCAAGACCCAGATTAAAAGGTGAAGAGGATTAAAACCACAAGCCAAGAAACACGCATGCTCTAAAAAGGTGGACCCAAGGAATGGCCATGCTAAACAGTTCCTGGGAAATGTAAACTAGTTAATAGAAAAGTTTGAATATGCATAAAGTCTCTGAATATGCATCAAGTTGATGCACTAGAAATGGTATATAAAGGGTGTTTCCAAAACACCAGGTGTGCAGAGAGCCAAGCACCCAGCAGTTTTAACTCTTTGCTTTATTGTCTTTGTCCCCTATTGTCTTTTTTTTTTTTAATTAAAACTTTTAATATTTACCAGAACAGTGAAAGTTGTTTTTCACACTAGTAAAGGACTGTTATTCCTATCCCCATATTTTTGCCTGAGAGCCCCTTGATTTCAAAATTATAATAATTTGGAAGGAGCGGATTTACATTTTTCATTCCAAGGGAGGCTCCCGCCTTCCTTAGCAGACACCTGTCTTCCAAACTAAGACAAACTTAAAAGTAGGAAATAGTTTCTCACTTAGAATCAAAGTTCATAACTATAGCTATCGACTTGTAGCTTTTCAGAGATTGCTTCATGTAAATGCAGAAGTGTTTCTAACAGAAAGTGTTAAGTGTTTCTTACAGATGCATTTCAGTTATATTCAAAACATGCTTAGTTACATGAATTCACAAGCTTCCAGCAAATATTTTGATCTAGTGTTAATCTTCATTGAGTCATGTAAAACAAGAGCATTTTTTGTCTTTATTGCAACCAATAGCTGAAGTTTATGGCCAGGAAGCACAAGCCTTCCACTACACTCTTCACAATTGTGTCCCTGGCCTGTCATGAAGAGAAAAAAATCTATCTGTGGTGGAATTTGGGGAGCACCAGAGTCCTAGCAGGGGTAATGGTGTGTCTAAGACAGCTACCCATGGTCTGGGTTGCACCTATAGCATACAGGAGCTCATGATAGCACCAGGTGCCCCAGATGACTCCAGAGGAGATAAACAGTTGTTAAGTTAGACTCATGAGGTGTATTGGGATAGGAGCGATCAGCTTCTTCCATGCCCCTGGTGTTCTCAGCACACTCTTGCAATAACACTGCAGGACATTTTTTTCCATCTGTCTACTAGGAGTAATTTAATGACAGTTCATTGCTCACTTGTCCATGGGCTGCACAGATTTCATTAATTAAACAGCTATTTTTGTAAAGATTTTAGACATATAAAAAGCAACAAAGTTTCTATGAGCTTTTTGCTTGAAACCCTCTCTGACAAGAATCTCACTAAATATTTGCTGATCTCAACTATGTTCCTATGGCTTAAAAACCTGTATCAATAACTCAAGGGTACAAATGTGTCAAGTGGTTGCAATTATCTTCTAAACAAACATTGGAAAAGAAAAATGCACAAGCTAAGCCATAGAAAAACATGGTTAATGCACTCCAATTTACCTTGTCCAATAGTGACTCCATCACATAATGATGTATTTATGATGAGTGCATAGCAGTGTATGAAACTTTATTTCTTTAAAACTGCTTAACTTTCATTTGATTTTTTTTTATTTTCCCCCTCCTTAATGGTGTTATGGTTCAGGGTGGAATTAAAAGACAACTACAGCTGTATTGCACAATCTGGTTTTAAGCACATTTGCCACAGAGTGTGATACATTCCACATGGAAAATATCCTTTCATCTCCTGCTGCCCACTCTTCACTAAACTGTATGAACATACCAAGTGGGACAGCTTTGGAAAGTGATTTTTGTGGATACCAAAGCACTAAAGGCCTCTGCTCCATCATCACGTCCTCTGAACATTGGCCAGAAGGTTTCCTGTTTCAGAGACTGTTGGGGTAAAGAGATGAATGGGGAAGCTGATTATGTATTGGCTACTGGTTCCAGCTCTACAGAGAGGTAAAAGTCAAATAAAATTCATTATTTTATAACACTGTCATAGTCTTTTAAATATATTTCACTCTGAAGACTTCTGAAAGTCTCAAAGCAGAATTTTGATATGTTAATTTGAAAAAAATGCATTTTAAGAGAGTTCATGGAGACCTAATATTTTCTTGGGTTGGTCTTTCTATTTTTACATTGCCCTGCTTTCCCCCAACATTTTATTTCTCCATTAATTCTAATAAGGTTCTCACTGGATTTCAAGTACAGTAAAAGTACAGAAATGGGAAAGGCTGCTTGCCAAGACCAACCAAGATGTCACAGAGATATAGTCTCACATCCTCCCACTCTCCATGTCTATGGATTAATATTTTCAATCCAACACATGCCCCTCTCCTGCTCCTCTGCCCCATATTCAAACACTGGTGGAATCTGTAGCGTGTTGACAAATTCTTATATTAATAAGATAGCTATTTAGCAAACAGCAACAGATGCACTCAAATTTCCCCTTGTCTTTTAATAGGTTGCATTGTGCCATTCAGGAGATGTGTCAGATTCTGTGGTGTCAGATTCTCAGCGCTGGGAGAAGGACACAAAAGGGCACTAAATCAGTGTCACTGGTACCTGGAAACAGCTGGTGGAGGAAGCAGTGCCCTCCAAACCAATGAGTATGGCCTCATGGGACAAGGCATGTTTCTGGGACCATGAGCAAACCTGTGGGTCTGGGAATCTCTGAGGAGGTTCTTGTAGCATTGTATCCAGATTTGCTGGTCACAGTGCTTGGGAAGAGTGAAAGTGATAGTGCAGTATTTGCACTCCATGGCCTTTGGACTAAGCAGGGTCATGCTCATCAACATGGATGAGCCTCTCATGCATTTGTGGTCTCACCATAGCCAGAAAAACCACTGGTAAAGTCCAATGGCAAATACATGGGACATTCCTGAAAGATACAGTTTCTATCAGTGTTGTGGGGTAAGAGTGTATCCTTAAAACCATACATTTGTTCTAATTACTAGCAATGTGTTCTTCTGCATGAAATGTTGTAAGGAGATGCTGTTTCATGCAGCTTCCTAATGGCCACATTAGACTGCCATTTTAAAGGGACAAAGCAACCCTTTGCTGCCTGAAGCCGTGATGAACTGGAACAATGCCATCTTCATAAGGCTGAACTGAACACTGGGTTGTCCAGAATAGCACTTTAAATTTATTTTCAGAGCAACCATGAGGGATATGTATATGGAGAGGGTTACAGTGAGGTGGCTCTTCCTGGCTGTGTACCTGTCCCTTACGTGACTCTTGTAGGTTAGCCCTCTCCCCATCCCCTCAGCTACCCAACAGCATGCTTTCTGCAATGGAAATCCCATTCACAGCACTTCCCTCCTCTTTGCTGACCAGGGCTGACCTCCAGGGCATTTCCCCCTCACCTCCCTTTCAATAACACCTGGCCAAGAGGGGAAGAGAAAGAGATGGGAAGAAAAGAGAGAGAGGAAATGAAAATACCTAGAACCTTGTCTGTTACCTCATCTTTTTCCACCATCTGGATCAGCAAGAAGGGAAAGCAATTGCAGCTCTGCTCCTTGACAGCATCCCTTCCCCAGCCAAGTCTGGGGCAGAGGCTCAGAGGTACAAAAGTGTGGTTGGGACTGACTGCATACCTGACACGGGCAGTGGGACAAAACTTTTTCCTGGTACAGATTGCTATATGGGAAAGACAAATCCTTTGGGTGAAGTTGTTTTTAATGGTATAAAGGTACTGTATGCCCTTGTGTCAGATGCTGAAAACTTTCCTATCTCTCAGGCAGACTTTAGAGAAGTTTACCACACAGAAATGCAAGCTTACACAATTCCCCGCTACTCAAAACTCCTTGAACAGGATCCAGATGACGTGGGCTCATGAGAGAGAGAGGCCTAGCCATGGTTTCAAGTTAGGGTCTACTTCAAGATCACTTCTACTCAGACAAATATTTACTTCTCACATACATAGAGCTATACATTCTGCAAGATATTGCATTAGCTTCCAGTACTTGGAATCACCTGATCTGTGTTTGGTTGATCTGATAGCTGCCTGAAGAATAGGTCACAATGAGTTATCACGCTTTTCTGGCAGTACTGAGTGGAAGGAAAAAGCTGTAAGAGAAATGATCTGTTGTCCTCCATTGCATGAACTTAGAATGGCAGATAAGAAGCAGATCCATTATTTCCATCTGCAGGAGGCAGTCGTCTTAAATCTCCATGATCTTTACTGTAGATAAAGGTGCAGCAATCCTCTTGCCTTACAGAAAGTCCTCTGTCCTTATGGTTTAGAGCATAAGCTCCCCTGGCAGTGTAACAGGCATAACAGTGAAAAAGCAGACTTTTATTAATACCTCCCAAAGAGAATATACATTTAATCATATGCTTAATTTTAAGCTTTTGCTTGAACTTCTATCACTTTTTAATTTTGGATGTTAATAAAAATATTTTGTGAGAGCAAGTGAGTAATTCCTACGTGTATTTATAGCTATTATTTCTCAATTCACTGAATTTCCAACCAATTCTTGTTGGCAAAGAGAGGTGTGGGGTTTTCTGTCCATACTAGGTTTCCACAACAACGAAGGTCTCCTCTCAGTCCCTTTCCAACAAGACTGGATTGATTAACTATGCTACTGTTTATTTTGCTGTACTTGCCAAGTATATGGCAATGAGGAAATAGGAAAAATTAGCCTAATGTGAATATGTGCACAACAAAGATTGCCAGAACAAATATCATCCTTGAACATGCAACAACTCCCATTTGATTTCATTTCAGGACACCCATGTTTCAGATGAACCTCCCAGACAAAGAAAACATCAGCTTCTAATTCAAGTTGGTAATTTCGTAACAAATCCAGCACATTATAACAGAAAATAGTTTTATTGAAAACTAAATTATTTCCCTCCCTCCCTCCCAACATGGCCAGGTTTGCCCAAGAATCCTGACAGGAAGTGGAGAAGTGAAAGGTAAGGTAAGCAAGAAAAGCTGGAGAGTGTGCTTTCAGAGCCTTAGGATCTTGTTTTATGATGAGGACCCCAAAACAATGTTTATCTTACATTAAGTAACAGAGTTAGCAAAGACAGGAAACTATAAGACAAATGTTTCAGCTCCTCTTTTGCAATTTGACATTGCACATGGAGAAACACTGAAGAGAGCCAATGACGAAGAGGAAGAAGATGGTCCCCCAGCTGGAAAGCCAACCCTCTTCTCATGTTTCCCTTTCTTCTATCCCTCACTGTAATAACTCATCACCAATAACCCTGGACACATGGTTGGACACTTCAGCATGAACTTGTCATCATATATGGGAGCCCTTCAATTTCAGTGAAACTTTTCTATGGACGCACTCAAAGAATTGAGGCAAGAAATGGCAGGAAACAGACATATCTGCAGCCATTTCCTTTCAGATGGAACAGTGGTTATTTAGATAATATTTACAACTGTTTTTCTTCTGATTGTAATATCAGTAGCATTCTCAGAAAGCTGGACTGAGGTCAGAGCTGAGATTCAGGATGTGTACTGCATAGGGAACACAATTACCTATTGCTATATATCCCAACCTCACACATAAAAAATCTGAACATATTTATTGCTGACAAAATTTTACTAAGAGTTCATATCAAATTCTAAGAGCAACCACTGGACTTTGAAAGGTTTGGATCAGAGCTGGGAGCAGTATTTCATTCTCAGTTCTTACAGCAACAGTGGATCATATCAAAAGCCTGTTTCACATTTTCTTTGAATTATGAGAGTTCAAATTCCAGATCATAGCTCTGCTGTTCAGTGGATATATATTCATTGGCATTAATGTTTCTGAATGGATTTACTCAGCCTTTGTGGAATACAGATTCTACAGTTTGCTTCAAGATAAGCATGATCAGTGTTAGAGCAAACATTTTGGATACCTTCCAAGAGAAAAGGCTCGCTCATGGAAACTAAATGTTCTGTAGAGAAGTTGTGAATTTGATGAGTCTGTTGAAAGCAGTCCAGCAGGCATCTGACCAAAATCTTACTATTTTTCAGTCAGTTCACCTATGTTCCTTTTCCCTCCCAGGCTCCACCAAACTCCATGGGCTCACACTGCCCCACAGAACTTGGAAAAATCAAAGGCAGCTTTGGGTTTCTGGGGAGCATATTTTGGATTACAGCTCCAGAAATCTTTACAGTGACAATACTTGACTGTCCCTCAGGAAGAGTAGTCTAGGATTTTTGGTTACACTTTCAACAAGAAACTCTAAATTGTCCCTGTTCTCCCACAAAAGGAAATTAATTCTTGACATGTAGTTTTGTGTCTTAGTGCCAATCCACCAGAGTTCTGCCTCAGCAATCATTCAGGGATGTAGAAGCTGTATCCAGATTGCTGATGTCTGTCATGTTGGACACAAAATAAGGATCATGAGTTCAGTTCCACATCAGAAAAGAGGATCATCAGAAGGACTTTTTATTTAACGTTTTGTATCCTTTTTATAAGGTGTTCTGATACAGGTTTAACATGATTGGTAAAGGGAACACCTTTGGTTCCCATTTGTTTCCCATTGGTGGAACAAGAGAAAACACATTCATCACAGCTCTACAATATTGTTTTGAGAACTGTAAGTTATTTACAAAAATAGTCTTTGAGAGAGAAATGTTCTCAATAAACTTTCCCTTGGGAAAAGAAATTTTCACTGACAGGCTGAAAACTCTCTCAGACTCAGAAAATCAGGTCCACAAATGCCTGTGATGTTTTTGCCACCAGGATCAGACTCACTGGTGAAAGTAAGGCCAGCATGTGCTCCAGCTTCCCACAACACACTGGTGGGAGTGGAGCTGTTCAGGTTCTTGGGCTGGGACTAAGCCCTCTCCTGATTTATCCTAAACCCAAAGAAGGCTTCAAGTACAGCATCATGGGCTTTGTTGTGTACCAGAGAGAAGAGCTCAGCAGAGGGTACCAATTACGTCCAAAGAGCCAGTAGATGGAAATAAACATTGGTAGTTATGGAGACATACTAGATATGACCTCATTACCCAGAAATTGAAGGCTTTCTATATAAACCATTTACTCAAGTAAAATTATGCCACAAAAAGGAATATGCTTACTTTCACCATCTCTATTGATTAAAAACATTGCTAACATGTTCCTTGATAACTTGATTTATGAAATTTTTGACAAATTACTTTCTTAATTGAAATATGTCAGGTTTCTAAATACCGAAGTTAATTATCCCTCCTTTTCTAGTTGAAGACTGACCTTTAATTATACAATATTAATCCACATATTGTATGAATTATGTGAAATATCCATTTTGTATGTAGAGGGAGACATTTATGTGTTATTGTAGTGGAGTACAGTTACATAATTATTTTTAATTTAGGATATCAGCTTAATTAAATACTTGCAGAAACCAAGCTTTTTCAGGAAATTTGCAATTACAATCAATTTGAATGTACAGCTACATTAATATGGCGACAAGCCCAATAATAAAAACGAACTAAGTAATTATGGGCAGGTGCTGAACAGATGTGTAAATAGAGGTTCTCTGCATGGAACATTGTTATATATCATTTTGAAAAGCGAAAGAAACCTGTTATCCATAGCCATTTGTATATGCAGTTATAATCAGTCACAAAAAAAGTTAGTTCTTTCAATTTAGATAAATCACTTAAAAATGTGTATGGCACTTAGGCTTTCATTTTGTGTTTCTGGAAAGAAAGTCTAGTTGATTGAAGACTGCTGCTCTACTGTACTCAAAGAGTCTGCTGCACTATTGAAATATATTCTTCTTTCAACACGTTTATGATGAGTGGGTTTTCAGTTTGGAATGGTTTAACAGTCAAAACAATTCACATTCCATATTACAAGTTGAGCTTTATTTAAAGAAGGGGGGGTGGGCTAAGACTAGTTTAGAGTTGTTTGCTCAAGTTGTCAGGTTGCCAAAGACCCAATTTAACCTCAAAATAGTTGGAAAACAATTACACTGCATTACTACTGTGAATTTAGATAGATTTACAGTGTATTTTTCTTGTGTTTTAGGTTTTTTTTTGCCCCAAGAAAGTATATTAAAATATACTTTTTCAAGTCTTTTATCTTCATGTGATGTGTGAGAAGTAATTATATCTGTGATGGAAGCAACTAAGCTAAACTGAAATGGTTTATATAGAAATCATATAAGAAACCCAAGGAAAGACTGGCATCTAGGGAAAGGTGAATGTGAGCCGTTCCTCTGTATGAAATGGGATGCCCTAAGGTCTCTATGGAAGTCACAATGTTTAAAGTAGCCATGCCTATGCAAGGGGCATGTCTAAACTAGACTCTTTCAGAAACTTAGATGCTTTATTCCAAACTGCAGAGATCTGCCTTGCTGTCCCTGAGCTTTATGGCTCTGAAATGGATCCCAGTAGCCAAGCCAGACACTTCTCAAGCAATACTGGATAGCAGGAATGTACTTTTCCTCATTCTCAGAAATAGTCATGGCAGCTGTTGACACTCTGGGAAGCTGTGAGAGGAAGATGGAGTTGCGCACCATTCCCTTCCTTATCCCACCATGTGCAGGGCCATCCTCTTATCTGGAAAGGGAACAATTGACATGTCTGGAGAAAGATTAATAATGAAGCAGTGCTGCTGCAATAAAAACTGTCTGGACAGGCTCCACTCATCTATTTCATTTGTAAAAGGGTAGACTTCAAAAGCATAAATTTGTATTCCAAATGTGCTACAAAATACTTTAGGTGGGGAGGGTCAAGTGAGGACCTCACAATGTTGCTTCCTAGAGTCCTCTGCAGCTGAATAGTCCCCATGGATGACATAAACAGCAGTGACTTTTACACTGTGTGCTGGCACAGTACTCTTCCATAGGCCATACTCAGCCTGTATACTGCATTAAAGCAGAAAGATGACAATATTTGGTGTAGCAACCTTTCTCTCAATTCCAAACTCCAAGATATTCCAAACATTGTGTGTAAAAAGTGAAAAATGAAGCAGTAATTATTTCCTAGGAAGAGTGAACAAATCCAAAGCGGAGGGGAGGACAAAACAATCTCAGTTTTGAAGAGGAAATCTTCAGGATGTTTACTTACACCATGTGCCCTCCTTGCTACAGGAGCATGGCTGAGAGGGGCAGGCTCTTCATCATACCTCAGCTATTGGACAGAGGAGGTCTATTTTAATGAAAGGCTTTGTTTCCAGTCAGAAAAGTTGGAGCACAATTTGTCAGAGGAACATCTAATAGTTAGTTGGACTTTGAACAGAAGTTGTGAGAAAGAGGAGTGCAGTATTTGGCAACATATGATATCTGGATTTTTATTCTTTTTTCATGGAGTCCAGTAAGATGGGATACAAAACAAACCTCATACATTCTGGCATGGAATGATTTTGCTTGTCATTTCAAAACCAAAGTGGTTTGAATTTCCTGCATTGCCACAGTTAGCCACACATGCCTCCTCTAACTCCTAACTCTGCTAGCATTCCCTTTCCAGCAGCTCCCATAATCTCCCAGTTCATTCATGTCTGAGAAGGTGCAAAGGGAGATTTCAGAAGAATTTGTGGAAGATCCATGCTACAGATGCAGAGAAACACAAGCCAGCTCACACCCAAGGACAGTGCAGAGATAGTCCTTATGGCCCATATGAGTTAGCACCAACACCAGCACCAGAAGCAAGATTCCTGCTTCAGCTGCTCCTCCTTCATGCTGAGCCAACCTGGCCATATCCCTCTCCAACTGCACCAGCAACTGCGTAACTCCACACTCTGTTAGTATTAGGGCAGGAATCTTTGCAGAGTACTTGGGGCACTTGTGGCCTCAGTCCCCTTGCCAGAGAGCCCAGTGCCTTCAGCTGCATTTTAGTTGTGAGGGAATTGTTTGAGCTCGCTCCTATTGCCACAGCTGCCTTAGGAAAACATTTAGTTAAAGATGAGGGTAAGCACACATTATAGATGTAAGCATTTGGCTGTCACACTGCTGCCCAACAGCTTCTATAGATATGTGGGACGTTATGTTATACAAAGCACTTGGAATTTTTCAGATAACAAAAGCTAACTAAGGCAGCTATTACAGCTTTATGTGGCACTTGCTTCCTGATAGAATTGCCAATCTAGTGCTTTGAATTCTGTGCCAACAGCTTTGACACAAGTGAAAGAGCAAGCCGTGCTTTTAACAGATGTGAATGCTTTGGTTGCAGTGATGGCTGCTTTTTCAAAATTGTTATCATGTATGGGGGACTGCAGATACATACTTTTTCCAAAGTGACAACACAGACAATTTAGTTTTGTTGGAATGATTGGAATAACTTGCACTGGCAAACCTTTAAGAAGCAAAACCAAGTGGCATCATCTAGCAACTACTTTACTGTCCTGCTTGTTTTGAACAGATGCACAACATGTGTCTGGCACAGTTGGCAATGTCCTGCACTGCAGTTGTGTTACACCAGAAGCAAGCCAGGCTGCTGAATTTCAAGGAATCTGCAGTCCTTTCATGACTGCAGAATGAAGACAAACACAACAGCATTATACATGAAATTACTGGTTAAATAGTCTCAATTTGAGGGCAGTTCATCATCTAGTTTTAGCCTTTCTCACTCTATTTTTCCATGTCTTAACCTAGCTTGAAATAAGATGATATTTCTTGCTCTGCTTGAACATTGTCACAATATCCTGAATACTATCTTTTTGGTTCTTTTAATGACAATTTCAGCAAGGAAATGGCAATTTTTATGTCTGTGAAGGTGATATAACCTAGAGATTCTGAATGTAGAAGACTGTCTGAAGACTGTCTTCAACGAGAAAACCTCTTCAGCCAGGAGTGCCTGAGGTTTCTTCAAAAGGCTGGGGCTGACAAACAGTTCTTTTGCAGAAGATGTGCTCTGGCTGGGGAGCTGTGTCCCAGGTGAAGGAGCTACAGGAAGAAGTGAACAGGTTATGCAGTATTTGAGTGAACGCGCAAGAGATAGACCAAGTATTTTCGGAGTCTACAGTCTCAGGGCTCTCTGGGGACTCAAACCTCCATTGTAGTGGAGAAGCCGATAGACTTGATGGAACCCTGAAGGGTAATTAGTCAAGGGGCTATTAGTCAAGCATCTGTTAAAGATGAAAGCTGGATATTAGGAAAAGGTTCTCTACCCAGAGGGTGGCTGAGCACTGGAACAGGCTCCCAGGGAAGTTCTCTCAGCACCAAGCCAAACAGAGTTCAAGAAGCATTTGAACAATGCTGTCAGGCACATGGTGTGACTCTTGGGGTATCCTGTGCAGGGCCAGGAGTTCAATTTGATGATCCTTGAGGACTTCGTGGTCTCTTCCAAGTCAGCATATTCTGTGATTCTATAATTCTGTGAAGTACACTGTCAATTCTAAACGTTTGCTTCACATGGACAGGATGTGGCAAATCTTGGCACTATATGCTATTTGTCAAAGAAAAATGTAGTCCAGACTTCACAAAGCCTTGACCTTTGAAGTGTTTGTGTGGGGCTTTGGATGGCACGTGGTGTGCAGCCCAATACAAGTGAAGGTTGGGCTTCACTTGCACTAAGGAACCAGTGAGATTCTGCTTTGAGTCATCTGCTGAACAGAAGCAGGTCCTACCACAATTCCTTACTTCAACAGATTCATCACTAAAGCAGAATATGATTGAATGAGAAATGCTATGCCAAAAATTTCATTTTTTTGGCTGGCTGGGAAAAATAATTTTTCTGTCATCCTTTTTAAACTTTGTTACAAACGAGAAAAACCCATATTTTGAAAAATGAAACCTTTCTTAAGGTAAAACCCCACAAGTTTTCTTGATTTTCTTCTTTCTCCTACAAGCTTTGCCATCTTTTAGGCAATAAAAACAATGCAATGAAGTTGGCACAGATCCTCCAGAACATACTGTTTAGGAGGAAAATGGATTCAGGAAGATTTTATGCTGCTGACATGAAAAGCCATGTCATAGAGTAAAGAGACTGAATCTTCAGGTAGAGACATTCAGTCTGTGCCCTTTACAGAGTAACTAACCATGGAATTGTGCTCTTATCAGCTCCTACACTCCTTATCTTTCTCTTTCTTTCTTCTTCCCTTCTTCCTCTTTTCATTAATGGATATCTTCCCATCCAAGCTGTCATTTCTGAATGTGTGACTTGGAGATTAATGCATAAATTAATAAAAATGTTACTTATGATCAAATTCTCTCTTGACCAGAACACTTTCTTAGTGACTGTTCTGGCCCAAGTCACAAGCAAAGTACAGAAACAGTTCCCTGTTCTTGTTTGTTAAAAAAAAAAAATAATGGAAGTTGGTCTGCAAGGTGCAAAGTAACTTTGATTGAACTGGAAGGTTTGTCCCACGAATAAAAGACATCTTTTCTGAGCATAGGTTGCCTTTGAGCTGTGTACTTACATGCTGTCCATTTAATAGAACCAGAATCTTTACAAGGTTCTCTTATTCGATCAAATCACCAAGTAATTTAACAACTTTTCTGACATTTTCTTACTTCTGTTGTTGTGGTGGGTTAATAAGTTTGAAGTTCTTTATATAACTGGTTTGTTCTGTTACCCCCCTGCTTTGTTGGTTTAACCCGAAGTTATTTCCTCCCCTACACTGCCCATCATTGTATCCCAACCCCTTCTTCCAATATCTTCCCTATCAATTTTGTAAACCCTGCCCCTTGTTCCGGAATGTTCCCTGTCAATCCTCCCTTATGCCAACCCCCTGCTTGGACATCTGCTCTGGAAATCCCCTAATCCATGACATCCCATTGGTCCATGTGACCTATGCCCCGCCCCAGATTTTCTCCATTGGTTGATTCATTGTAAGACCCCTCCTCATGCCCCTCCCCAAGATATCCCTCATTGGGTTGTATCCGCCCCTTTGATCCTCCCTCGTGTATAAGTTGCTGTACCCCTGTATTCTTGGTCTTTTGTCCCTGGACCCTTCAGAGGTTGAGCCTTTCCCTGAAACCCATACAAAAGACCTTCCCCTCTTCTGCCCCAACAGCTGTAAAGTGCTGTAGAGCATTGCTCTAAGCCACACCTCGGGTCATCCTGCTCCTGAGGTGTGTCCCACTCCCAGCACGGAGCTGAGGAAGAGCTAGCTGGCTCCTGCACCACGTCATCTGTCATTTTTCTTACTGCAAAGACCAATGACAAATCCACCATCATAATCTATAGAGGTATCAAATGGGCAGCTCCTATAAGGCACTGACTCCATGGATGGGAGTGTTATTGCTCTGTAGCTGCAACTTACGTCATTCCTGTATCAGGCAGGACATCTCTGAGGAGATGGCAGCATGCTGAATGCAAGTGGTAGGCAGGAGGTTGGCTCAGGAGCCTCCAAGCTCACCTTTTCTCAGCAGAGGATGTTCACGCTGTAAGTTCACACTGGCCAGGACAGCTTCACACTTCAAACCACACAGAACCTAAAATGACCTTGTAATCGGGGCACTCACATTTATCTGAAAAGTGTCCTATCACATTTCAGGCGATGAAAAGGAAAAATACTTTATCTTACAGTTCCTCTTCTCAGTGGACGTGGTATCTCCTCTGAAGAATACAAGGGGAGGCAGGAAGACTCTGATTTCAGACTTGCAGTGGGTTTTCACATAGATACTCATCTGCCCAGACTGCACAGATGCTTCTCACTTATGTCCATAAATGACACTGCCTACTAAAACAGGCCACTTTAGACTTTAACATAAGGTATTCAGAGTGCCTAAGACACGTGGATACAGGCAATTCAGAGCATCCTTCCTAAGATATCCCCTGACTATCCTTCCTAAGACATACCCTGTTAGGGCTCTCACTTCCAGGGCTCCAGAAGATCTTGCTCCCAAATTTTCTCCAAGGTTATTTAGCTATAACCCAAGCCAACCCACTAAACCCATGTGTAAACCTCTAAAATGCTCAATATGTATCACTACATGGAGATATTTGGCATTAGGCAAGGCTTTCAAGCTCCAGACATACACAAAGTTCATTATTAGATTGGTTCTTCATTAGCCCAACATCTGGCTCTCAGCTTCTCTCATGGTAGTGCTGTGGTTGGGATGCTACCTCAACTTCATTTTCATAAGCTACACTGTTCAGTGATTTATATCAGTCTGCTTTTAATCGTATTATGCCAAAATTAACCAACTGTAATTGTCACCCAGGGTAGGCTGCCTTCTGGAAAGGCCATAAATGAGATTAACTATGAGGCCAGGATGCAGCTGCATGGGTATGAAGTGAAAGAGCAATCTGTGCACTAGCTCGGCCTCTACCCCATTATGTAAGTGAAAGAGCATGGCCCTAATGGGAAGAAAGAAAAACTGAAGTATCTGTGACTTCATGCTTTCTCCACCTTCTCCCCCCAGTTTTCATTGTGTATATCTTTCAGCTGCAGAGAAATGAAAACATCTCAAATTTTGTTTCATTTCTCAACCACTCTGTTTGCAAGCTCAATTAAAATGTTTAATTCCAAATCTCAAAGTACTTCTTTTCCTGTCATAATTTCAGTTTGTTAGCAAAAATGCACCCATAAACTCATCATGTTCACATATGTGTGTACAGCATCCAAACCACACAGTGCTCTGCATTGCAGTAAGAGCTTTTGCATAGCCGGAAGGAGCAGAGAATTTGGATCTGGAAGGTGAGAAACCTTCACAGCATAACTTTTCCCTTTTTGTGCTTCAGATCCAGCACTGACTGAAGTCAGAAAGTGGTCTTCTAACAGCTTCAGTAGGCTTTGGAAGAGGCTCTAACAATGGAGTAGGCAGAAGATACAAGGTTATGACATCAGTTTCATACTAGTTGCCAATATTTTTTTTAACTAGGAAATATTAGCAAATGCGATAACACAGTGAAATGTGGTGACAATAGGAATACTGTTCGTATCTTGTTCATTCAAGTTATGACACAAAGTAGAAAATACAATTAAAACCATGTGGTGATCTTTAAAGTATCTGGCTTTGTTTAAAACTACCCTTTTCTTACAAGATCAAATGTAAAGCAAAGTCTTTACAAATAATTTTGTTAATCAGACAATCGTGGCACAAAGATCACTTTAAGCACAAAGGGGGAAGGGAGCCTGGCTTTTGTCCTGCTGCTGCAGAAGTGGAGGAAAAAGAGACTGGAACACAGAAAATAGGAGAAGAGCCTTCCTCTCCCTCTTCAGTGATCTCTCTGCATAAAGCAGCCATAGGAGTGGACTCTTGGAGGTCTTTCCTGGAGGGAAAAAAAGAGGTTATCATAAGTTAGCTGGCTTTAGAGCTAAAAAGAAAACTGCCACATGAGCCTAAACTTGAAATACAACCTATGTAGCCAGTAATCAGTAACAGCTTTCCTCTTCAGTGGGAGATACAAGAAACCCACAGCACGTTCTCAGCGACAGTTTTGATGCATGCCCTGCTATAAAGCTGTTCAAAGAGAAACTTAGAGACCCAAACTGTTACAGCTATACTCTATACCCTACAGAGCTAGATCCTATAATCCCATTGATGTATCTTCTTTTTTTCTTATGGTCAAAGGTCTGCCAGATAAAGACTGATTTATTGTTTATACTTCTATAATTACCTCATGGAATATAAGCCCTTAGATCTAGCGAACACCTCTTCTTGTAACATCACACCTATTCTTTCCTCTTTCTCTTTTCCTGTCTTCTCACATCTTTGCTTCTAGTATCTCGATCCTTTGATGTTCAAACCACTGTCATAATTAACATGTGCCAACTGGTACCCATCCCCATCCTGCTCCTCTGTGAGCAGGAAGGCAGGGAAGCATCACCCACTCACTGTTCTTACCCCACTTGTGTCTTTCTCCTTGATGTGCAGAAAAGGAGTGAGTGGAAACCAGCTGGTGTTTCTACATATACATGTTCATGGATGAATGGGATTGTCAGTAAAGGTCGGATAGATAGTCCCAGACAAACCCAAAGCATCTTGACAGAGTGTCTACTAACAACAGGCAAAAGCCACCAGCAGAAAATTGTATCTACAATTTCCCCAAGCCATTGGTGGCTCTTCAGTATAGAACAACAGCAAAAGAGATTGCTGAAGTCATTGTTATTAATATGCCTGCTATCTCGGATGTATCCTTTATGGTCATTATCTAAGGCAGCTCTAGATTTTATTTTATGAAGACCAATGAACAAAATTTTGAAGGAGCTTCCTTTTTTAGATGGAAGGACGGACTCAATGCAGTGACACTTGGCAGATAAATCTGTAAACTGAGGCTCTGCCAAAGCAGAATTGAAAGCTGATCTTCATAACAGAGTAACATTGAGGCCTAATTCAGCTATGAGGAAATTACAGATAATATGACTTTACCTAGACAAAAATGCAATTGCTAATTTTGGATGTATGACATTGGATGCAGTTTAGAAAATCACTCTGTAATTGAGGATTTCATATCTGTACACAGAAAAAGTCCCCATCACCGAAGCTCTGAGCAGTCATACACTATTGCTAAAGGGCATAGCAGGTGAATTTGCAAGGACCCTCAGCACCAAATAAGCCCTGGTTCCTTGGGGCAACTTCTGCTGACTTCTGCTGGAGTAGAAATAGGACAATGCAAAGCAGTTCTTGGAGGACTTCACACAAATTCATGTTGCTCATCTGGCTTTACCCAGTGAGAACTGCCAAAGGGACAAGTACTGCAAAGGGGGAGCCAAGCACAGCAATTCCAGGCAAGAATGGGCCTGGAATCACATATAAATTAAAAGGTGGACTTTGAAGCCTGAAGCAATTGAGGTGTCCTTATTACTTGATAGCTTATATAGTGTTTGGCTTAGGAAATACCCAGCCCTAGGCATAAGATGCGTCTGATTTTTTTCAGACTAACAAGTTGCTGAAACATAATATATATATCAATTTGAAGGCACAGAAAAACTTTGGTTTAATTTATTCAGTAAAAATGGCACACACAGAGATAGCCACTGAAACTTTTCTGAAATGTTTTGTCTTAATCTAGTCCATAGTGAGAGCCAGTACATACACAATTTCTGAAGCTTTTCTGGCCCAGGAAGCAGTGTGTATTTGGCACACATTTGACAAGCATCTTGTATGATCACGTCAAATTACCTTTTGAAATAGATCTTAATTCCAAGAACATGGGCTTACATCACATGAGAAGTACACTTTACCACATGGCGTTCAGGATTTGCATTTTCACAAAATTTCATGTATATATCACAGAATCACAGGAAGGTTAGGGATGGAAGGGAACATGGGACATCATCTAGTAAAAAGGCTCAAGCAGGTCCCCTTAGAGCATGTTACTCAGGATTGCATCCAGAAGGCTTTTGAATATCTCCAGTTATAGAGACTCTACACCCTCTCTGGACAGTCTGTTCCAGTGCTAGGTCACTTGCACCGTAAAGAAGCTCTTCCTTATGTTCAGGTAGAACTTTCTGTCTGTTGCCTCTTGTCTTATTGCTTGGCACTACCAAGAACAGCCTGACTCCTCTTGACTTCCTCCCTTCAGATATTTACAGACACTGATGACGTCCCCTCTCAGTTTTCTCTTCTCCAGGCTAAGCAGGTCCAGCTTCCTCAACTTCTCCTCATAAGGAAGCAGAAATATATGCAGGCGAAAGCATGTTACAATTTAGTGAATTTCTTCCAATTAGGAAGGTTACCTTTCACAGGTAACCAATTTATATTGGGAAGTCCTTATTTCCTGACATTTTGCTAATATTTTTCAGTTGGAGTGTTTAAAATACTTACATGAAGTCCTAATCTTTACAGAATCACCTGTCAATTGAGAAGCCTCCTTTTGCATAAGCTCTACTAATTATGACACACTGGATATCTACCACAACATTTATTGCAGAGGCTCAAGAATTGGTACAAGTTGGTACAGAGCACCTGGAAGTAAATCAGCCACAGGTCCTCCAGGTTCTGGCACAACTCTTCAATCAGACTAATTTTCTCAGCTTAGAATTGCTCCCAAGTCAAAAATAGAGGCTTTGGAGCAAGCACAGCAAAAGTATTACTAGCAGAGAGATAATATCAAAATCAATGATGAGTATCCAGCATACGTGATCACTTAATAGTTAAAATATGAAATAAGGGCTTTTATTGGTTTAGCAGTTGTGAGTAATGTTTTCAAGTAATGCCAAATGTGTTACAGATGTTGATAGGAACAGCTGCTGACTTCAGCATGGTCTAATACAGAGCTGAACTACTTTGGAGAAATCCTGATCAGAACTTTGCAGCCAGCCTCCCTGTAAATCACAAACAGCAAAACACTGTAAATAATACCAAGCCAGTCCAAGATCCTACATCCAATTCAAGATTTTGGGGAATTTGCTAACTTTTCTGACAGCTGCTTGTGAAGGGCTGAAGCAATGTTCTCCATCTTAAAACAACACAACTTGATGAAAGTCTAGTCTTGGAGCTGCATACAGAACAGGGAATCTTGTTAAAGTGCTGGCAGGGTAATCAATGTGATGTAATAGGTGTTATGTACTGCTTTAAACTATGTTGCACATCAAACATTGACTCTATGGAAAAGAAGACACATCATATTCCAGTTCATGATGAAGATGATGCCTTAAATGCAAGGAAGCAAAGAGTGAACACCAGTATAAAATTCACCAAGTCCTCTTGAGCTAACCTGAGAGACCAACTGGTACTGCTTCAAGAAAGAACAGTTTGCCAACTAGGCACAGTAAATGTGACCATTATGACTGTCTCTCATGCTCTGTAAAGAAGACATAAATGGGATATATTGTCAAGTGTTTTGAGCAGATTTACTTTGACCATCCTGTCCACGATGTAACTCACCAATTCTACTTGGGACAAGGCTCCAGAAACCAATAGAGCTTATCCCAAGGAAATTGTTTTAAAAACCAAGTCCAAGTTCTCCATCTTTCCATCTTCAAAGCTGACCTCTTAAAGTCATTGTAACTTTATGTCACATGCAAAATTTTTTAAGCAGTCTGTTGAGATAATACATTTCTGATTATTGAAGTAACTTGTGAACTGTGTAAAAGTAACATGACAAAACTAAAACCTAACCTGTCTTCTACATGTCACTCTTAAAATGCTACCTAGATGTTGGCTTTTACATCTCTGTAGTTCTGATCTGATTTTCAGCTTATATGGAGGCCTGGAAATACTTTGCTTCAGAATGGAAGAATTGTAATGCACAGTGGAAATTCTTGCTTAAAATGGCACATGCACACCTCTGATCCAGATTTTGGGATGTGGAAGGTTTCTTCATAGTCACCTATTTTAAACTCTCAGTAATATATCCTACAGTCTGATTTTTAGGCATTTCAACTTTGCCACTAATAACACTTATTACAGTTTTCATGTGAGCCAGCTCTAATATCAGACACATCCATGTTTTCTATTACACAAGGGAAATATCTGGTGATAATTAGAAAAGCCTAGATAAATGTCTTGTTGTAAGTCAAACTGTGACAATTATCAATTTTCCAGGTGAGTTCAGGAATGATCAAGAGCATAGCAGGACTCAAAAAGGATTAGAAATATATAAGGATAATAACAAAATTATGGTAGATCAGAATAAAAAACAGATGGAAGAGCAGTCATGTATAAGCCCATGAACTGTTTTGGCTTGCAGTACTCCTTAGGCTCAGTGGCTTATTGGTGCTCCAGGCATCACTGGGTGGTTCAGACCATGCAGGACACACTATGGGGCTAAGGCTTTCTGGGAAGAAACTCCCGTCTGGAATGTTTTTCTATAAAGATCTATACATTGGACTTCCAGAGAGCAGACTTTGGCTGATTTAGAAGACTTATTCAGAGAGTTCCTTGGGAAGCAGCCCTCAAAAACAAAGGAGTCCAGGAAAGGTGGAAAACACCTGCTTCAAAACAGAGATCTTGAGGGCACAGGAACAGACTGTCCCTGTGTGCTAAAAGATGAATTGATGAGGCAAATGTCCAGTCTGGATGGGCAAGGAGGTTTCAATGGAATTTAGGATTAAAAAGAGGATGTATCATTTTAGGAAGAAGGTTCAGGTGTCTCAGGGAGTATTTAAGGGGGTTGCTAGGGCATGTAGGAAAAAAATTAGGGAGGCCAAAGCTCAGTTTGAACTTAAATTAGCAACTTTCATAAAGGATAATAAAAAATGTTTTTAGGAATACATTAGTGGTAAAAGAAGGGTAAGACCAACCTTTGCTCTCTGCTGGATGCAGGAGGGAACTTAGTAACTGCAGATGAGGAGAAGATGGAGGTGCTTAACACTTCCTTTGCGTCAGTCTTTAGTGGGAAGACCGCTTGTCCTCAGGAGTTCTTCTGAGTTCTGTTCTTCTGAGTTGGTAGATGGTGTGAGTGAGCAGAATGGTTTCCCAGGGGGAGGCAGTCAGAGAACTGCTGAGCCTCTTGGATGTTCATAAATCTATGGGACCAGGTGGGATCCATCCCAGGGTGATGA
>NC_031770.1:25736201-25755787 GCF_001522545.3 Parus major
GGCCCAGAGAGTGGTGGTGAACAGTGCTGCATCCAGCTGGGGGCCAGTGACCAGTGGTGTTCCTCAGAGGTCTGTGCTGGGGCCAGTTCTGTTCAATATTTTTATTGATGACATGGTGAGGGTATTGAGTCTTTCATTAGTAAATTTGCAGATGACACTAAGCTGGGATTGTATGTCAGTCTGTTGGAAGGGAGGAGGGCTCTGCAAAGAGACCTGGAATGGTTGGAATGATGTGCAGAGTCCAATAAGATGATGTTTAATAAGTCCAAGTGTCAAATCCTTTAGAACCACAATAACCTCCTGCAATGTTACAGGCTGGGGATGGTGTGGCTGGACAGTGCCCAGGCAGAAAGGGACCTGGGGGTGCTGGTGACAGCCAGCTGGACATGAGCCAGCAGTGTGCCCTGGGGGCCAAGGATGCCAATGGCCCCTGGCCTGGATCAGGAATAGTGTGGCCAGCAGGACCAAGGGGGTCATTCTTCCCCTGTACTCAGCACTGGTGAGGTCACACCTTGAGTTCTGTGTCCAGTTTTGGCCCCTCAGTTCAGGAAGGACCTTGAGACACTTGAGCACATCCAGAGGAGGCAACGAGGTTGGTGAGGGGCTTGGATCACAAGCCCTGTTGTGAATGGAACAGGAGGAATGGCTGAGGGAGCTGGGGTTGTTTAGCCTGGAGAAAAGGAGAGTCAGAGGTGACCTTATCACTCTCTATAACTTCCTGAAAGGTGGCTGTAGGCAGGTTTGGTCTCTTTCTCCAGGCAGCAACTGACAGAATGAGAGGACACGGTCTCAAGCTGTACCAAGGGAAATATAGGTTGGATAATAGGAAACAGTTTTTACAGAAAGGGTAATAAAGTATTGGAATGGTCTGCCTGGGGAGGTGGTGGAGTCACATCTCTGGATGTGTTTAAAAACAGACTGGATGTGGCACTTGGTGCCATGGCTTAGTTGAGGTGTTAGGGCATGGGTTGGACTCGATGATCTTGGAGGTCTCTTCCAACCTAGTCATTATGTTGCTGTTTAATTCTGTTGAATTCTGTTGAATTCTATTATGTATGTTTCTTGGACTTGCAACACTTAGTTAAGCATAAAAACAAGGTAGTGGAGTTTGTACCATACCAGGTCATGAACAAAAATTAGCTATGCTGAGGGTGTTGGCCAGAAGCAAGATGCAGCAAATCACCTGTATGGCTGTGACTGTGGAAAAGGAGATTAGCTTGTCCAGATAACTCCACACTTCTGGGGAAAGGAGAAAATTTCAAGGACAAGAGAAGACAGGGCTGGGAGAGCCAGTTCTTCAGGCTCACATTCAGCAAAGTGATCTTACATTACAAAACCCACTGTGTTTTAAAGATAATTTCTCTGTAGTGCAGGCTAAACTCTACTTTACCTATAGGGCCGAGAGACTGCAAACTGGCTCTGCTGGGATAAAATAAAATCATAGATTTGACCCTAAATCTGTATGCTCTGTGTAGATACAAGCAAATGACATCTGCACTTCGTACTATGGGGGATGACTTTCTTCATCACTCAGACAAACCAGGATTCATTAATGTGATATATAAATAAATACATTTACAATAAAAAAGGAATATTGCAATCATCTTCAATGAAGAGGGAGTCCCCTTTTCCCAGTTCTCTTACAGTTCCAGGATGAAAAATCCAAGACTCCTTTCAAGAGAAACAACTGTTTTGTTGTTTTATGGGAACTTTGAGTTATTCAGTGAAATTCTGCTGCTGAATAAAAGCAGTTTAAAAGTCTGAAATGTGAAGTCTTAAATTGCAACAGTTCAGAATTTAATTTCTATGTTAAATTTTCTCTAAACTTCAATTTATGACAATGAAAACCAGCTCTATAAAAGGATATTTCATCCCACACTAACATAATTAATATTTATGTACATTAAACAGAATAAGAAAAGCTAATGACACAGGAGAGAATATGGAATTACACAACAATTTGGAACTCTCTAACACTCTTATGCTCTAAAGAATATGTGGGGTTTGTTGATTGCTATGGAGATGAGAGGCTTTATTAATCTCATGAAAATACAGTACATCCTGATAGCATCTACTATGTCATCTTGTCTACTTTGTGCTACTCCATTAACATGACCTCATCCTGCTTACAGAAGAGAAACAGAAGACAGAAAGAGGCATTTAAGATTCTGTGCTCTTATTCTCATTTGTGAAGGTTTCTAGCTGTGATAGAAACACCTATCTTCTAAAAACAGGAACAAGAATAGCTCCTCATGTGCATACATTGGAGTGCACACCCACACATTTAATTTATCAACAGCACATCCTATTGCCATGTCCTCAACTAAATATTAGAGACAAATTAAAATAATTCTGCTGAGTAGCTGAACCACCATGCTGCCAGAGATCTAATCAGCGTGTCTGTGCATATATACATGTGTATGTGTCTACATGTACGTATCAGAGAGAAGAGAACCCTGAAAATAGGAATCTATAACACGAGGTGAGCTATAAGGATGCTGCCCTGTGAACTCTCTAAATAGCAGGATACTTGGCAGACATATAAACAGCTTGGATTTTCATGAAAAGAGAGCAAGGAAGGGTAAGAATTTCCAGAGTATGGAAATCCACTCTTTGGTTTGGTTTCAGCCCCTCTTGGTGAACCTGTCACGTCTGTTAATTTCAATGACAGTTTGGTGGCTGCTGATGCTGAAAAATTAAGAAGATTGATACATTCTGGTATGTAAATGCATATACAAAATTTTCTTTCCTTCAGGAAATATTTATTTTTAAGGAAGATGCAAAAAGACTCCATGCAGCCATTTCCAATAGTATTATCTACCACACCTGCACCGCCTTTCCAAACAAACAGTAAGATGTGATATTCCCATTTTAACATTATCCTTGATATTCTATTTCATAGTCAAAATTTCATAGCCAAAATTTTAAATGCATGGGGTTTTTCCCACTGTTCAATCTCACTGTAGTTTACACAGCTACAAATATCTCTTAAAAGCTTTTAATAAGTATGCAAAAGACACAGAATTGACAGCCTGGGGAAGATTCACTTACTATAAAGTCTTGAATCACTATATTTTCACAGGCAGCATCAGCAGATGGTATCAGTCCATATGAAGTGTTCCTGTGAACTCAGTGAACTCAGAATGTATAGTCTTCTCCCTCTCTCCTTTGGGTTCCTTATTATTATCTCCAAGGGATATTCACCTGTGCTGCTCTTCCCCTGCTCTTTGTTCAGTGCTCTGTCCCCACTCACATTTATCCTTCTCTAATTTCCGTCAGGCATTGGTCACATAGTGGAGCATGATGGACTCCACTATGGTGGTCATTGCCGTAATGCATGAGTTACTGCTCCTAATTTCATTTGCAGCCCTGGTTTATTTATTCATTCTTTTGCAGGAGCTTTTTTTGCTCTTTTGCCTCAGACCCTACATAGTAATAACTGCAGTTTTAATTTAACAGTTCTGTGCTGGTTAGGAACTTTTACAAACTGATAACTAACTGCATATACTCTGTAAGTACCACTGCCTCTGATGTGAAAGGCAATAACCCTCGAGAGGACCAGAAGAGACCAGAAGTGCAGCAAGTCCTTGCAGCAGGCAGAGAAAGTATGGCAGCGCTTTAGGTAAGCGGGATATAATTAACCATGTTGGAATTTGACCAGGATATCAGGGTTAACACCACTGCTCCTGTGAGAAGTGCCTTGGGAGTTCCTCAGCAGCAGGCAGCCAGGACCTCTTGTTTCCATCACATTCCAGGCACTACATGACAGCTACCCAAATGCACTTTGCCTTAATTAAACAGAAATGCACATATGATACCTACAATTTGGAACCAAGGTATGGACTTTATCCCAGAACAGATAATTCAGATTTGTGAATTATTCAGAGTGAAAAAGGACTTCTGTATTTTGGTTCTGGACCTTATCTATTGTGAAATAGTAATGATGAAATCCATCACTGGTGAAGCTGTGGAGCTCACAGGATTCTTGAACAGCTCGATGTGTTTGTGGTTGACTGTAAGTCTAGAGGTGGGTATTTCTTGCATTAGGCTTTTATGCACTGCCTCCAAATGCTGTTTGGAAAGAGCTGTGGTCATGGACTTTTCACAGTGCTCCAGGCTGCATATGGAGATTGATGTGCAGGCAGAAGTCCCAGTACTTACAGCATTCCAGAAGACTCACCCAGATGCTTCCTCTGCATGTGCTTTTCAATTACTTATATTTCTATCTTAAATGAGCTGCTCTAGCTCTTGCACTATGAGCTAGTTGCCTTCCTGAGGCCTTTTCTAGCCCCAGGTTTTTATTACTTTCCTGTGAGTCATGCATACCATGGATTGATACAGCTCCGCCCTGCCCAGGAAGACTGCAGCAACAAACAGCTGCTGGTGATGGGAGGAATGAAGCTTCTTTAATTCCTACAGTAAATCTCTGCTTGCTACCAGCAACAACCAGAGGGTTATGGAAAAGTGGCCAAGAATTTTTCACTGATTAGTGTATAGACTGAGAGATTTGCTGTATGCCAATGTTTTGCATAACCCAAAATTATTAAATTGGGTGAACTGTATTCACTTAGGTTCAAATTAGTACATTTGTCACCAGAAATTTCCAAACAATTACATTATTCCTCTCACAGACAAGAGATTGTGAACACTGGCAAAGTTTAGACCTTCCTATTTTATACATGTTTCCATATGTTGGGCATGGAAGAGAAACATATAATTTCTTTCCCAAATGTATTCCCTCCTGTGTAATGCGAATGTATTACGTGTAATCATATTCCAAGGCAATAAGATTAGACAAATTACTGTACTCTAAAAAGTGACATTAAAAATTGCCTCTCCATCTTTATTAGCTTACCTTTTCTCAGTCAAATATATTTGGCTTACAAGAAAAATGATGTTTTTCATTCTGACCTCAGGCTTCCCAAATTCAAACAGAGCTATGGGTCAACAGCTGAATGAGAAAAGGTTTGTCAGAATGATTCAGATCCTTTTTGACACCTCAACATCTTCAAATTACTGCTTATGTCAGGCATAAGTGAAAGGCTGGGAACAAGCACATGGTTCAGATGATGATCTGTGCACAGGAATTCAAATAATTCTGATCCACTCCATGTGAAATGCAAAAGGAACATAACTTTTTTTTGTCACTGTAGTTACAGCAAAAGAGTAAGGCAAGAGTCAGCCAATGTAATGTAATTAGTTAGAAATGTTTTATATTAGCTTTACATAGTAGAGTGAATGCAAATCTTTTCTTCATGTTTTTTGCCAAAAGATGTTTTGGAGACTATCTGTAGGCAACACATACCAGGCAAAGTGATTTTGCTACATGGTTATTAAAAAACAATACTGCCACAATTGCTTGGCTAGAAAGGGCTGTACAGAAGCTGTCTTCCTTCTGATGGCTTTGGGCAGCAGCAGAAGTAAGGGATACCACATGGGCTTCTGTGTAATTTCAAACCTGACAGTTCTCCCTCCAACTGGCAGAAGCCCAGGAGCAGCTTTCCAGGCCTGTCTGGGTCCTGAAGGATGTGTTTGGTAGAAAAATGAAATTATCTCCTTTTCAGCTTCATGGTAATTTTAATAAAGTGTTAATAGAGCTGAGCATGTAGGCTTTAACCTTGAAATTACCATTGGCCACAAGATGAAGAGCAAAAATAAGATATCTGTAAAGTGGCACATGCAAGACAATTCACAACAACCCACAGCTGCAGCTTCATTTAGGGGCAGCCATCTCCTGATGTGCTTGGGCTAGCTTCCCGTTTCAGGGCACAGAGGGGTATGTATGGTTGCTGCAGCCTTGCTGCAGTTCTGGGGACCCTTCATGAAACCTACAGGTAGGGAACATCCTGTTCCATCCTCTAGCTATGGGGCACTGGGACCTGAAACTGTGACTGCAGAGAGAGACGTTTCCTCTAGAGGTAGGGAAAAAAGCAATTAAGGGAAAGTCATATTGAATTAAAGGAAACAAATAAGTAGCCAAAATAGAGCAGCTCCTGGTGAGATGGAGGAGATGGTGGCCAGTTCCACACAGTTCCACACCACTGGCTCAGCACTGCTTTACACTGTGAATGAGCTGTTTGTGCTTCTTCAGGCTTGGTGGCTTTGAACAAGAGACACAATTGGAGGGACTGTTTCTGGCAGGCTTTGGCTGTGGCTGAGGGCAGACGTCCCGGCTGGTGGGAGACACCTGGTGGGTCAGTGGAGCAGAAACGTGTGGGTGGGACAGCCTGGTTGCCATCATTGCTGCTGGCAGGTTTGGGGTGCCACAGCTGCTCCTTCTCACACAGGCAAATTCACCAGTCTCACATGCAACCAGGTGATGGCAAAGCTCTCCAACCTGGCTGGAAATGGCTGGATGGCAACCCTAGAAGTAGACCATAGAAATGCTGCTTCATAGAGGCCATGTGTTCTATTCTGTTTCATAGCAACCAGCCCATGGCTGGAACTCAATAAGCTTTAGCTACCATGAGCTGTTTTGTGCCTTCCATCGGGACTCTTTCTCTATGCTTTAGCTCTTGTTTTTCCATCTTGTGGGCATCAACAGAAAGCTGTAAACAGGAGGATCTGGGCTGAGCACCAGGTGGGAAAACAGGAGCTCTCCAATGGTGGTCCATGCCCTCTGTTGTGGTGCAAGCGTGACATCATATCAACTTTCACTTGTAAAAGTGGGAATAATACTCACTTCCCCCTTCTCATAATCAGTCTGTTTGCACAGTGCTGGGAAATTCTAAAATTGAGCTTAATGACATTTCTTTCCTGGAAATCCCCAGGATGACAGTACATCAGCAAAAAAGTATTGACATGGTCTGGGTACCTCCTGATGTGTTGTGACAGGAGGCTTCACTGCTCATGATACTGTCACAGCCCAGGTAACTGGCACAGCAAGGGCAAATGAACAAAATACACAGGATAGGGAATTTTTTGGTTATCGAGTAAACTGGAGAAACTCAGTCCACAGAACTACTTTTCAGGAGGAATATTGTGATTTGAAATTTTGTTCTCTGATTGTTTTATGTAAAACATTTGTTGAAAATTAAAACAACTTAATTTGAAATAGGTCACAGGCAGTCTGAGCAAGTAAGTGAACAGTGTTTTAACAAAGTGTAATTACATCAGCTCACAGATGGCATTCTGAGTTTTGTAAAGCTTGTTCTTCTTTTAGGTTTAGCACTTGGGATTAAAGACAGTACAGTATAACTTAAAAGATTTAAGAATTATACTCTAGGAAGTCATGCTGTAATAAGCTTTAGATCAACAGTTCATATAGCATCATGGGATTCTTAGACCCCCAAGAGAAAGAGTCCTAATATACTGTAACCTGCAACTTTCCCCTTGAAATGTCTTAGTTCTGAAAAGCAATAAACCAGTCTGGACTAAGTTACTGAAGGTCTTTGAAGTACTGGAAGACCCATAAATAAGGTGAGTACTTTGGAAGGGGGGGCTCATTTTGTGGTGTGCATATACAACTATTTCATAGTCAAGTTGATTTGTAGCTGCCTGTATGTCAGTTTCCTGGGAGCAATAAATCTTCATTCAAGCAAAACTAAAATGTCACCAGTATTTATTTCACGCATTTTTTACCCCATCAGGAGAAGCAAAAGTCAGCATTCATGTAAACTTCTATGCCCAACTTGCAGCTCTGTGCTAAAACTATGCTTCATAGTATGAAATTTTTGTAAATCTAAAATGTAAACATTGGGTAACAGATGTACCATTGCATGGCCAAAAAAGAGCGGTAACTGTCACTGGAGAAATAAAACTGAGTTATTGTTTCCAGTTTCAAAAGAACAGCAACAAGTCTAAAAAACTATATGTGATCTTTGTCCTTTTTTCCCCCTCAGACACCTGCACTCATCTAATGTTTCACTGAGCCCTGAAAAATAAATGCATAGCTTCACTCTCCTAATCCATGTGGCTCCAGAGACCACTGTTACATGAGAACTTAAACTGATGATGCTGAGCGTCCTAGGGGCAGCTTAATCTTTTTTAATTCAAATCAACTGAGTCCCATGTGGCGCTAGGATGATACTCTATATGCTGCAATCAGACTGACCTAGACTTCTTGTGCTCTAAATGATTAATGAAACTGCCTCCTAGTTTGTTTCTATGGTGATCCGAAACTTGACACGATGTAGGAATCTGCCATTCATGCTGAATGAAACGAGAAGGAGATAGCCCAGGAACAAAACTCCATCAGTTGTACAGAGAAGGCTCAATTTTAAGTCATTAGTCTCCTTGTACTTGGGTTGTTGACTCTGCAAAATAAGAGTGAGATAAAATATCCAAGTTAATATAGCTTTAATTGGGTAGTTTACTAGTAAATTGTTTCAGTATTAGAAAAAGGGGTTACTCTGAAAAGAGCTTTCTAAGTTTTCTTTCAATGGCCAAATGTGGGACAATACTAGAGCAAGTCTGCAGTTTCCTATTCTGATTCCTATTCCTATGCAGATTCCTAAGCTGATTCAACTGTGAAAGCCTTTAATGCAGCCTGCAATGCCTTTAAATAGTGTAAATAATGCTCTAAGAAAAATTAAAACCAAAACTTAGGAAAAAATGAAATCTATGTTCCGGTTTTATTGAGTCCATGAAGAAAACTTCTTGTATCCTGCATTTTGGTACTGCCATTTCAAATAAGGAGTGATTTACTTCACTACAGTGCTTTGAGACTTTCAAAGCAAATAAATTACTTTCAATTTCATTTCCAGAGGGAGCACATTACCAGACTTTTAAATATTTTAGGTAGTCCTGGAACCACTGATGAATATCTTTAGACACACTTAGGTCTATCTATAGTGCTAAGGTAAAAAGCACTTGAAAAATAATCAGCAAATTAGCGTAGCTGCCACACCAGCCAAAACACCATGAAGCCCAGATCAAAAAATCTGCCTGAATTTTTGCTCAGAGAGCCAGGGTAGCCATGAGGCTATTGCTAAATTGTAGGCAGTGCTGGCATTAGTTAGTTACTGAAGTTGACTTGGTTGTGCTACTGCTGTAGCTTGAGTGTATTTAGAGCAGGACTCATCTTTGCTCTTTTCTATTCCCAGGCAAACACATTTGAGCCCTTGTTGAGCCAAACCTCAAAGACCATCTAAAGATGTGCAAAAGCAAAGGTTTTCTGAAGATAGGGAGAGCAGTGGAGTCCTACAAGCTCTGGGATAATTTGAGGTGCTCTTTCTGCCTCTGTCACTTAACACTGCCTTTATTGCCTCCCTTCCAAACACTGCTTTTTGTCCTTTCACCACATCCTGTCTCTCCACCAACACAGTGAGAGATGCTGCTGCTCTTTTCCCTTCCATGTCTGTTTAAAGGGAACACTGTTGGCTGTGTGTTTGCCTCTGGTGAGGCTACTCCAGTACTGATCTCACTGCATCTCTCAACAGCTTTTCAGGAGGGCATAGCACACCCAAATCATCTCATCGCTTCATCTGGAATCAATCACAGAAGGTCCACTGATGTCAAGAAAACTATGCTCATTTGCATCAGCACGTGACCTGGTCCTATCTCTTTGTGGTCTTTAGATCAACAGTGCTCCCATTGGGATTCATGATCTCAGAGGAATCTAAACCCACTTTCTAACCTATTTAACCAGTGTCTGCCATTTTTCTTTCCTATCATAAAAATCATTGTGGCTACTGGCCCAAATTCATAACAGTGCAAATTCTTTTGATATGACTCTGAGGCATTTTTCTTGATATTGCACCCTGCATTCCGAGACTTAGCAGGGGGTCTAACTGGTACTGTATTTCTTAATAAATCAGTTACCTTTGCAGATGTAAAATATTTCATGTCCAGAATTTTGAAAGGAATCTGAAGTACTTAGTATTTTCAGATAAGACTTGATAGACATTGCCCCTGTATTTCTTCAGCTGTTTTTGAAAATCCTTGTTTATGTAATTGCCACATGAAGATATTATGGTGCAATGGTTTGCATTTTTACCAAGTTTTATTTCCTAGGATTAGACAATATTCTAAGTACTTCAATTACCATTTTTAGAAGAAAAGGCAGAGAGAAACAGAAATTCTTTAGGATTCCCCAGACAACAAAATCTACTATGCTGCACCCAGATTCTATATTTGCGAGAATTCTCTTATGAGGGAAGAGTTTGAATTTGCTTAGAATATCTTTGATTAGTAATAATAACTCTGTAAGTACATGTCTCATTGGGGTTCTTAGAAGGATTACTGGAAAAAACAGTAATATTCCCTGGGAAAAAAAAAAAAGAAAAAGTTTTGTTTGTTTTTGCAAGAAACAGAGAGAAAAAGTTTTCAAACAGAATAAGAATATTTGACGGCTGTACAGGTCTCTTTGGAAGTACATGAGTTCCTGTGATGCCTGTTTGGGAGAAACTTCCCTTCATGGGTTTCTGCATACTAGGCCTTTGAGTTCTGTTTATTTTGCTTCATTCTAATGAAAATAATTTGTCAGACCAGTGGGAGAGGGACAGTGGCAGTCTTCTTATCAGGGTCCTCAACTGGGATGCAGGAGACCCATGTTCAAGTCACTGCTTCAAAACATATGGGCCAAATTCCTGCAGTTTGTGTCTGCAGAACAGCACTTCTCAGATGAGGATTCAGTGACCATAATGATCACAGGCCCTGTCTTTTTGTATATAAAACCACTCAGGAAGGAGGTGAGAAATTGAACAGCATTGAGTCAATTATTTTGGCTCATGTCCTTTTTTGGAGGTAAGCCTGCATGACAAACCTTAGTGTCTTCTGCTACTGCCATTCCAGGGAAGCAGCCTGCTTCCTGGGAAGGTGAACTTAGCACAGTCATCATTTCTCTGTGTTTGTGTCCTTTCCAAGCAATTAAACCTGAGCTTCTAGGGCAAAAATTAAGAACTTGTTTACATTTGTGAGCAGCAGAATCACCTTGCTGAGGATTCTGCCAGGGCCGCCAGGTGAATTTGATGCCACCTGCCAGAAGCCATGCTGCCAGAAATTTTCATTCTCTGAACTTAAGTCTCAGGCTCATTTTGGAATAAAAAAGTGCATTGATCAATATATCAGTGGGACTCTGCTTCTTACATGTGGCACATTTTTGGGAAACAAAGGCTTTGCATCCTCTCAGTCAGGAGAATGCTCACTCTCCTGGCAAATGGTTCACAACCATTGTGGTGGGAGCCACAAGCTCTGCTGGGAGATTTTAGCAGACTTCATGCCAGTGTTTGAAGAAAATTAAGTCCTGTGATTCTCATGGGAACAGAAAATACCTGTTTCCAGTTCAAGGAGACAGTGCCAGAATGCAGACATGAAGAAAAAAGTCCAAACAGGACTCTAACAGTAGTGCCAATGATCCCTTAAATCTTCATGGCAGGAATGTGTCTTGTTACAATGGCTCCAGTAATATTTTCCCTGAGACAAGGATAATTTCCATTATTCTAATGTTTCTTTCTATATCTTCTGAAGACTATGTGTGCAGAGTGGGAGGGCATATCTTCATTTTTGTGAGTAGTGACAAGTGTTGAGATATCAGTTTGAAATCACTCACAACTGGAATATACTTAAAATCCTGTAAATCTGAGGAACCAGTAATCACATATGAGTAGAGAAACTGTCAGTCTTGTTAGGAGGGGACATTGTATACCTTTTTTTTGTACAGAGTGGCTCCTGCCTGCTCCCATTGGCAGCTGAGGGATAGCCTGTGTTAGCACATGGACTTAGAGAACAGCATGAGGATTTGTGATGACTAATTATTTGAATATGAATCAACAATGCAATGCTGTGGCAAAACAAGGCAAATACTCAGCATTGAGTCACATTAATAAGAATGTCACGCATTAAAGAAATGAGGTAATTATTCTGGTCTACTTCACTTGATAAGACTCCTTTGGAACACTGCATGCTGTTGTGAACACCACATTAAGAAAGAAATACATACTAATTGGAGAACTCAGAAGAGAACAACAAAAATAAAAAATGATTTGGAAAATAACCCTTAAGTGTATGACTGTTCATAAACACATGAAGTGCCATAAAAAAAGGAGCAGTTATTCTTATTATCTTAATTCTATACTAATACAGTCATTAAGTACAGAAGAAATTGAAATGGACAATGCCAGGGTTACAGGCTGAAATGCAGCACAGAAACAATACTTCCAGAGAAAGAGGTTGAAAAACCTCTTGGCATCACCATTTGTGGAAACAAACTGAACAAGCCTGGACAGTAGAAATGGGATTTCATTCTCCAAATGTTCCTGAGGTTTCCAAAATTAGCTTCATGTCAAATCAGAAAATGTCTACATTCTCTGTAGAGGAAAATCCTATGAAAATGGCACATTAAATAAAAGCTTTCTGTTTGACAAATGTATATAAAATGAAATTATTTCCTATTTCATACTATAATGAAAAGTGATGTGGAAAGGAAAAACCAAAACAATTATCCTAAAGGTGACAAAATGGAATATGTCCACAATATCCTCAAACATGAAAAGGAGATTTAAAAAGAATGAAAAGCATGATATCATAAAGTAATTTCAACTTTCAGTTGAACATTATTTTAAATTAAGTGAATGATTTATTTTATCTTATTTTATTGTACCTAATTTACTTTTTGAGACAACTTTGTGAGTCACATGGTCACCAGGGAAGATTTAGGATATGTATTTCCTGTTTTGAGACTTGTAAAGTTATTGTATAGCAAGGGAAACAAAGGAATGTCTCTGAGGGTTGCTCTTGAAATTAGAAGGTGCTTTTGGAGACAGTACTCTCTACTTCCAGTTTTTAACAATTTATTTCTAGTACTTGTAAAATATCTGAGAAAGAACACAGATATAAAATTCGTGCACTGCTGTTGATCAAACACGCAATTTAACATACACTGTGTTAGTTTTCAGCAGTAAAACTGTCCAATTTAAAATCTTATTGTGGCTTTTTATATATTATGTAGGAAAAAGATAATTTTTAGAAATTTCCACTATAAGCTACTAGAACAAACAATGAGAAGGACAATATAGCTGTATAAGACATATACTGGATGCTGCTTTTTTGGCCTTCATGGTTAGTTCTCTGAGCGTGGCACTCAGCCTTTGCAGCCCTGGGGATATCAGTAACACAAAGATTGCCCCATGCCAGCTGCAATGACCTGCACCCTACAGCTCTATCTATCACATAAAAATGTACTGCTCTGCTACTGTCACTTTTCACAGCTCCATCTCAATATCTCTCTTCAGGTTTCCTGCCGACTGACAATGTCAGTTAGAACATTTCACACAATTTTTCTTCTCTGTGTGTGAAATTACATATCCAAGAACTGTGAAAAGAGAATCAGCAGGCTTCTGGTGCTCTTTCTCTATAAGAACTAGCCACCATCTAAGAAAGCAGCACAAGGCAATAGCTCCAGGGAAAAAATCTATGAATACTTGTTCACATTTTAAAACACATCTGTTATGATTCTCTTCAAACTATTTGTTGTTAGAAAAGAAGGCCCACAGACACTACTTACATTAAGCAATTTTAAAAGATATTAGCAGAGAGTAATTCCTAAATTCTTAATTTTCAGTATTTTGACTGGAAAGATGATTCTAAGAATAACATTTATCCAGACAATTCCAAATTTTACATAGTGCTTACTGACAACATACAGACTAAGAATTATTTACTTGATAATTTCACTCAAGTAAATATGGAAGGTTTATAAACAACACACAGGACAAAAAGGAGGAAAAATATATTTACAGACAACCATTATCTTATTCCTTCTGCTCAGAAGGTAAAAGTAAAAGTAAAAGTAAAAGTAAAAGTAAAAGTAAAAGTAAAAGTAAAAGTAAAAGTAAAAGTAAAAGTNGTAAAAGTAAAAGTAAAAGTAAAAGTAAAAGTAAAAGTAAAAGTAAAAGTAAAAGTAAAAGTAAAAGTAAAAGTGGGATAGATGTTATAGCCACAGACCCTTGGCTTTTTCCTCTTTGCCACTGACTTAGGAAAAAGACAATAACTTATTCACCAAAATACAGCCAACCCATTTTCATTAGGTTCAGTGAACACATTGCACAGCTATTTTCCCCGAGGTACGAGGGAGAGGCCAGGTGAGGGTACTGAGCATGGTGAAGATATTTGGAATCCCTTGCCATGTCTTACATCTCTGGCTTGATTATTTTGAGTCATTGAGATTATGCCCTTTGAGCCACAGCACTAACCCATCTCCCAGAGATGGGGCTATGAGTGAGACATGCAGTCCACATGTACATTTTCTCACATGATTCCCAAAGTACCCCTAAAGAGCCAACAAAGAAAAGGAAGATCAACACGAGCAAATCCAATTTACAGTTAGTTAGAGAGACGGAACAAGGATTTACTCCAAAAACTTCCTTTCTGCTTGTAAAGCAGCAACCAAACTCCCACCCAGGAGGCATTCATGCCATCTACTTCAAATGCTTACACAGAAATACCCATGGTGAGAGGGAATTTTGTATATTCTTTTTTCTCCCATTAATGCAATTGAACATTTGGGAAACAAGGACAAGAGGAAGCTTCTTACTGATTGCAAGAACTTATTCTGGGGGTGTTTGACTGAAATCTGAAGAAAGAAAACATTTGCTCATTAAGGAATACAGTGGAAATGGAAATGCTTGTGCCATGCTGAAACCCTGTCTGTAATGTATCAAGTAAGTGAGGATTGATAAAAATGAGTGCCACATAACAATTGCCCCCACTTTAAATAATTTTACAGTAATTAATTCCTATTAATGTAAATTTGATTTTGTGTAAGTTTTAAAATTTCATTTCTTGCTAGTGTTTGTTCTTTTCTTTGCCTATTTCCTAAGCAGTCCCTGCCACTAAGACAATGTTCTTATGTCTAAATTATGCTGCTCTTAGCATCAAATTTCAGGCAGTTTTTAATTATGAAAAATTAAGTATGTAACTTAGAGCTTCCCCAGGATAATCTTTGCATATGTTACCAGGACTTTAACACACAAATAAGTCTTGCAGTCCTTGGAAGAGATCTGTGGGCTATATTTTTACATTAATAAACTGTTCTTGTACACTTTCTCCAGTCTATTAACATGAACAGTCTCTTCTTTAGAACTAGACACAAAAGTCCTCTCTGATTTTATCTGACTGTCATGGTGATCCATTTAATATATTGTCTGCTTTGTAACAGTTTATGTCCATTACCTAGAAAGTGGTAAAGAGGTTTTTATTTTTATTAGCAACAAACACAGTCAATGGGGGTTTCATATCATACTGTGGGTTTCTTTCCCTTGCAGGGAACTGAAGGGTAAAGCAGAACTGCAGGAGAATTGATACCCTTCCTAAACATTCTAGTTATTGTCCTGGGGACATTAAGTGTTCTAGTGCCACAGGTAGCACTAGAATATTTCTAGAAACAAAGAAATATTTTAAACCCCAGAAACCCATTCAAGTTACAGGTGACCTGACACACTGTACTGGTAGATTTTCATAATGGGTTCCAAGATTTGGACTTTCAAACCCAGTTTAGGCAGGGCTTGTATCCAAAAGTCAATCCAGGAAGGAAAGGTGAGTGTCAGTCTTGTTTTCTAGCATGTCCTATGCACTGAAGAATTTTTATTTTGCCTTTTGAAAACAATGAGACAATTATGAGTTTTAATTTTGTATCTATTCACTTTTATACATGGGTGTCCAGCCTTGAAAGGCTGTTCTCTATAACAACTAATATTTAATCTTTTAAATGTGAGCTTTTGGTGCAGACTACCATGCTTCTGTGCTGTGTAGGATCAAACTACTTGTCAGGGCAGCAAATTTGATTTGCACTAGGAAAAGGATATTATGCATATAAAATTTCACAGTTCGTTTTACATCCTAATCATCAGAAGCCCTTATTTGAGGTCTGAACCAGAGGGATTTGCTGCTCAGAAAATCAGTGTATCCAATATCAAAATATTTCAAAAAGTTAATTTCATTTCATCCTTCCAAAGTCAGTTAATGAAAGGTGCAATTCTAGTGAATAGTCTTTGGTCACAAAACTCTGAGTCCTCTTTAGTTTCATTAAGAAAGTGAATTAATGTAATGTTAGATGCTGACATTTAAGGGTCACTGCACTCCTATACATTGCAATAGAATGGATACCCATTAAAAATATTGTAAGACTAATCCTGCAAAGGGTGAATCAGAAGCTGAGGATGCTCAGGCCTCCTTAGGGGCTACTGATTTCTAGAACAATCTCTAATGACTTAGCTCTGCTCTTCTAATGCTCATGTTCTCCATTTTGTTGTGACTGCTCCTTGCTCCTGGCTCATTGTGAGCTCCACAGAGATCAAAACCCTGCCTCCAGGGATGTGTCTGAACCCATATTCATTTCCACTGAAGAAACAATGAATATTGTCAGAAAAATCCCTACTACTCAAAATTAGGTGGGGGAATGTCCTCTTTTTCCTTTGTTGAGGTGGTTCAGAAGCAAAGTGATTTGAAAACTCTGTGAGGGAGACCTGTCAGCATTTTTCTTCATGGTTACAGACAGGAAAAAAAGAGCAGAGTACTTGGATGAGATTAATCTGTCATGGCAACGGTATTTATTTTATTTACTTAAATCTTGGTTCTCCCACCTCTTCTCTCTACAGCTGTGGACCACTATTGGTATATCTTTCTTTATTTATAACATTCTGAAGTAAAATATCTTTAGTGTTGCTAATTTTTGGACCTGAGTGTGTCTGAGACACTGTGCCACTGGCGGAGTGCAGTTTGGTCTTCTAGTAGAACCCATGAAACTTTAGGGTCAGCAAAGGCTTAAACTGCTGCACCTCCACACTGGGTTAAAGGTGCTGCAGACCTCAAGCTGATGCAGAGGATGACAATCATACAGCCTCAGGTCTGCTCTTTTGCCCACATTAGTGAGTGTCTTCACTGTGGCTGCTGAACTCATCCAGTCCCCAGTTGCTGGAATATATGTTCCATTTTTATAAAGAAAATGAAAAAGCATCAAGTCTTAGTTCTGTGTTGGTGCTCTGTTCATGTGTTACTCACCCAGTGTGAACTCAGCAGTTCAGGGTGCTCAGGCTGTCTTCTTACTGCTGCCATTGTCCTCATGAGTAACAAAACCCCCTTCATTGTTCAGAGCTCTCCACCCAAAATTCTCCTCAGAGAACTGAACCTCTGAGTCCAATCCTTAGTTAGAGTCCTCTTAAACGATGCACAAAAGTGGCAAGGGGAAGCTGAGAGTTGGATGCTGACCTGAGAGTCAGCATGGACTTGCAGTAAAATCACAGGCAAGTCACTTCATATTCAGTTGTTCTATCTGTACTGATTCTCTCTGAACTCTGAAGACCATGACTGAGACATGAATGCAGTCATCAAACCTGAGTACCAGCTTTAATAAAACCCTAACTGAGAAGAAAGCCATTAAAACCTAACTAATATCCATACTTTGGCACATACTTATGGAAAATTATTAGCATTTTAATTATAATAAGATAATTCATGTTTTTAAAATGTCAGAATAATAAAATTTGATTGTTATGATTAATTCAGTTTTAAATCACAATCCTGTTGTGATTAAGTTAATGTGGGTCTTGATACAGTCATTTAGTAAGGTCAGTTAAATCCTAGACACATTTAAAACTGCAAATTGCAGAATTTGTTTTATCATAACATCTAGTTCTGAAAAACAGAGTGTTGCAGAAAAAATTTACTTATTATATGCAGAGTTTTAATAGTTTCCAGATAGTTCTCTATACCTTTGGCATAATTTAAGTCTCTAAACTTCCCTAGATATTGTGGTGCACAAGAATAGGTTGATCAAGATAAATAAATCCAGAAATCCAAAATGAGCCTATCTAGCATTTTCCAAATGATGCCTGTGCTAGAAGATGAAGTCCTTTAGGATTTCTCAATATGTACATTTATTATATTACAATGTCATACAACAGTATTGTTGATAAGACCCACTTTTTGAAAGAAATATATGCACATCCTGCTTCAAGGCAGAACAACCATTTCAGCCCAAGAGCCAGAAATCACTACTAAAAATACAGAGTTCACCGTTCTAAACTACTAGTTATGCAGTGGAGCAGTAAAGTACATCAGACTCCTGGTCTTCATCAGCACCTCTCCCTTTCCACTTCCACTTCAATCCCGTCCTCACACAAGGATTCATTGTGAATCTTCTACTTCATTGAAGTCGAAGACTGTCTGGGCAGTCACTCCTTGCAGTCATTTCTGCCCCTGTGGTTGTAGCAGCAGAGTCAACTGAGGAGAACAGATACTTCAAGTTATTTTAGACAGGAAGTCAGGAAGCTACATGACCAGCCTGGAAGAGGCTGCTTGCATCAAGCTCAAATGAGGCCTGTGTTCTTTTGTATCACACTGACCTGTTTTTTCTCTAAAGGTTGTCACAGCTTTGAAATTATTGTTAACAAAGTAGAAAATAATAGCCCTGTGACTGTCTTTACATCTAGAGGACAGTACCAGAGAACTGTGTAAAATACAAGTAATCAAGATGCATAAATCAGTGTCAGTGTTTCATTACCACATCTTATGACCAGCTAGTTTTCCAGGTTTCAGCCAGCACTTGTAATGAGTCATTGGCAACTAGCAGAGAAAATGCACATCAGTTACAGGCCTACCAAGGAGGTTAAGTATGAGCTCACTTAAAAAAATCCCTGAGATTTTGCAACAAGCAGTCACACACTGAGAATTCCATCCATGACATCTTATTCTTCTGTGAAGAAGAGTGAAGGTAAGTGGCATTTTTCTGCTCCTGTGACCAGAGCATGTAAGCACATATTTTAACCACAGATGGTAGCACCACCCCTTCTGAGGAACTGCTCTTTCCCTCTTTCTTTCTCATACCTTTCCCTCTGTAATTCTTATGCTACGAGAAATGTTTCCACAGGACTCTGTGGGTTTTATATATTGAAAGATCAAAGCCTCATATGGAGAGCTATTGGATTAACCAGGCTGACTTTTTACAGTCCCCAGGCACCAAATTTCAAGACCTACTTTCCAAGCCCTTTTTCAAATGGGACACGGGAGAGTTTGTACAGTGCTGGTATCCTCACAGTTCAAGCACATATCTGAACAGAGAAAACATTCATCCTTTTTGTTGCAGACACCCAATTGGATATGCTATATTCTTTCAACTGCTTGATTGCTATTTGGCAGTAGTTTCTGAACAATTTCAAATTTAATGGTTGTGTGTATCAAATAAAATGTCCGCAGTAAAGCAGACTCCAAGGATATGCATATTTTATGCTTAGATCTAAAATTAATAACTGCTGTTAGTACAAATAAGTAAAAGAAGTAATATGTCATCACTGGACTTTTGTTTAGACTACTTTATGTGATATCTGCTCTACATCAAGCAATACAAACATTCTTCTCTCTGGCTCCTATATTAGTACATATATTTGAGATGAAAATAGTATAACAGGAAAAGCAACCTGCTATTCTTTTGATTTTGACTAAAATACTTTTTTCAAGAAAAAAATAATATATTTAAAGTAATAGAGAAACACTTTTCTTCATCTCATGAACTTTCAAGGCTCTCCTCTGAAGCCACGGGGATTTGAGAACAGTCTGGGCTAATCCATAGGTAGGATACAGTGAGGTGCAGAAACTACTCACAATGAAACATATCACATATCACATCCATCCATCCATCCATCCATCCATCC